>NC_070628.1:160000-227369 GCF_947347685.1 Pleuronectes platessa | reverse complement strand
AGTCATGATTTTTACATCTTAACTGTTAAATCATAAATATGAGAAATGATGAAATGCTCCTTATGATGAGATAGAAACCATAATTAGTTCGATTTAACCTCACGATGAGGAAGAAAGGACAATAAACATATAATAATTAATAAGTGTGAACTAACTAGCTTTGCCATCGTAGCTCCTCCTAATTAGAAACTAGAAATAGTTTTTATAAGTGTAATTACCTGATTGAATTAAGAATGAGATTCTGCCTTGTGTTAGTGTGACCTGATAATTAACAGATACTAAGTCATAGTTATTACTACTTCATAATGATACAAGTGTGGAAGGTTTTACTGTTAAAAACGAGATTACATTTCAATTCAAATCAAACTTTAGTAACTTCCTTCTTGTTCCAGATTAACACCAATGGCTTTGTGTCGCTGGTGTAGCCTCCAGCTGAGAGCGTGTACCTGGGGAAGATGCCCGCCAGCTTCCCCATGATCGCCGCCCTGCTGGGAGACCTGGACAACAGAGACGGACAGGGGACGGTCTTCTACCGGCAGGACAGAAGCCCGGCGGTCCTGAGTCGAGCCGCTGAGCACATCACTCAAGCTTTCCCCAGAGACGAAGGAGTGGAGCCCCTCAACGTCCTCGTGGTCACCTGGGTGGACATGGCTGCTCGGGGGACATCAGGTCGAGGAGACCGAGTGGACACCAAGGTCAGTCATGTTGTGTCTTTTTAAGATGGTTTGATTCATAGCTCAGGTTTCACACCTTCACCTTGAATAAAGTCCAGGTGATTCCTGAAGGTACAGATCGGTGAAGACTCTCAGTCCGTCTGGACATGTGTTCCATGAAGTCAGTTGGGACTAATGGAAGAGTCAGGTATTTAAACTCTGTGGGTGTGTACCTGTGGTATGTTAATCAGGCCAGTCGTTAACCCCCCCCCCCCCCCCCACTGAGTCCAGTCGTGAATGGCTGTTGATCTGTGTTACAACTCAAGAAGCAACATAGAGGAGTCGAGCAACAACTAGGTTTAGCCACAACAAGTTTATTGTAATGAAAGTTATCAGAAAGCCTGAGGGGGGGGCAGATATTAATCTGCCGATCCCGGCTGAACAGAGAGAGAGAGAGAGAGAGAGAGAGAGAGAGAGAGAGAGAGAGAGAGAGCTTCACAGCGTTTTTTAAAGAGCAGTCGGCCGGTGCCAGGTAACGAGGGCGAACGAGGGAAGTTGGAGCTCGGCTGGAGAACATGGAACAGAACAAGATCTGCTGTGGCCTTCATGGTCACTGGAGCTGGTTCGACTGGGCAGAGAACTGAGGAAACATTTACAAACATTACCCTCCTCAGAAGGCTGTCGCTTGTCCATGAGGTGTAAGTAGACGGCTGAGTCACGGCCTGGGGGGGCGGGGTGGGGGGGGTTCAAGACCCGGAGGGTTAGGGTCTCCCTGGTGGACACTTTCTAGCTCCTCTGGGGGGTACTGAGGCGTTCCCAGGCCAGATGGAACATGTAGACCCTCCAGCTAGTCCTGAATTGATGCCTGAACCTCCTCAACTCTACCTTTTCAACATTAAGGAGCTGGTTCTACTCTGAGCTCCACACACCTTCTCTGAGGCGGAGCCTAGACACCTGACACAGGAAACTAATTGTGTATGGGACAGCTTCCTCCATAAAAAGACCATCTGCCTCTAAGATCAGAAACTCTCTGCTCTGGAAATTAAAGGGCTCTCCTCAAACTACCAGCCAGATTAGAACATCTGAAGAACTTTGTGGCCCTAGAAGCAAACTGAGACCGGCTGCTCAACAACTTTTCATTTGGTCTTTCAGAGAAACACATTCCAGCTGGTTGTGGCCTCCATGAAGTCCTCCTCCTTTGCCATCCTCTTATACCCGACAGACGGCCTGCAGTTCCTCTCCACGTCTGTTGGGGGTGAGAGTAAGCTCCTCGAGGCCGCTTCAATGAAGGCATGGTGCAGGGCTGGTTCCAGAACAGCCAGGGGACGTACTACCAGACGACCACAGACCAAGAGGCCTCCATCAGGGAACTGACTGAGTATGAATCTGCTGTTTGAAAGATGAGATGTCAGATAAGGAACCAGGTCAATGTCCTAGTGGCTAACAGAGTGCTAGACCAGTGTGAACGTTCATATCCAAATTATACTTTGAAGAAAATACTTTTTACTGTCATAAACCAATAAACAGTATTTTCAAATCACAATGTTTGGATGAAAATGTCTTGAAGTCTCCTCAGACAACATTTGAACAAACAACACCAGAACCTGGTTTATGTCTTCTGAACGAGACTTGACAAAGTCCTTCCTTCTGTTGCTCACGGTGTTAGGGTCAGGGGTCAGGGTCAGGGTCAGGGTCAGGGTCAGGGTTAGGGTCAGGGTCAGGGTTAGGGTCAGGGTCAGGGTCAGGGTCAGGGTCAGGGTTAGTGTGGACCCATGTCTTTGTATCAAGGTCTTAGATGAGTGAGACAGAAGCTTGTTGGTTTTCCTATCACTGAGAAGAACATCGATGAAATGAACTGTTCACTTTCTAAAAAGATTTTTCTTATTGTCACTGATTCCCCCCCCCCCCCCCGTCCTATATCCAATCAGAAAGACAAATTCTGGACGCAAGGGAGTTTGGGTGTATGAGATTGGTCCTTCGCGCTTCTTTGCCACCATCATACCAGGACTTGTCCCTGGTCTTCATGAGGACGAAGGTACAACCGGACCTCCTGTGACGGTGTTGCCAGATCGACCCGATGAGCAGCAGGAGGTGGAGGTTTCCACCGACACGACCCAGATGATGGTGTCAAGTGAAGCAGCAACAGAAGAAAAGGAGGAGCTCCCCACTGAGAGCACCACTGGGTATCAAACTGGTTCCACAGAGGCTGAAGGCATCACACCAGGGTTTGTCAAACCAGAACATGAAGAGCAATTTCCAGAATCCGAGACGGTCACATACAACAGTCCTGAGAGGGTTCATCCACGTTACCCAGACAATCCTGAACCAGTCCAACCACGATACATCAGTCCTGAACCAGTCCTACCAGTGCCCCCCCATTCACAGCCCCAGCACCCCCAGGTTGTTGTGGTGGATGAGGACGAAGATCTGGATGTAAATGGTAAATTGTTGGGGTTCAAACCTTTGTGCTTTCAGATTTAGATTGAATTTCTGAAGGTTCACGTCTCGTGAGATGTTTCACTGTCTTTGCTTCTTTTCAGTGTTTTCGTACAATCTGGAGACTTGTGAGCACAACAGACACAAGTGCTCTAAGTTTGCGGATTGTCGTGATTACAGTGACGGGTTCTGCTGCCACTGCCGGCCGGGCTTCTACGGCAGCGGGAAGGACTGCGTGGCCGAAGGTGAGAATCCTGTGAAGACCAGATGATGGATTAATTCCTCCTTTAGTTTTTAAAATGTTTAAAATTCTTATGAAGATTTGGTCCCAACACGATTCGATCAAATTCCTTGTTTCATGCGACGAACGCACAAGAACCTGGTTTTGATCTTACCAGTCCGGACTCACACTTTTGTGTTGACAGTCAAAATGTCCCGGGAAGGGTCTGGTCCCTGTGGGACAGCTTCTGTCCTTCGTGTGACATCTGTCTTGTGTCCCAGGTAAACCTCAGAGGATGAACGGGAAGGTCAAAGGTCGAGTGCTGGTCGGGGACTCGCCGGTGGAGCTCAGGAACAACGACCTGCACTCGTACGTGGTGGCCAATGACGGACGGGCCTACGTGGCCATCAGCAGCGTCCCCCCCAGCCTGGGCCCGTCCCTGCAGCCGCTGTCCTCCCTGGGGGGGGTCATCGGCTGGGCCTTCGCCCTGGAGCAGCCGGGCTTCCACAACGGCTTCAGTCTAATTGGTGAGGAGACGTGTTGGAACACAGTCTGGGATTTGACCTCCGAGTGTTAATATGAACTGGGAACCATGAACCTTGATGCTCTTGGCCTGGCTCCCCTGTAGGTGGCGTGTTCTCCCGACAGGCGGAGGTGATCTTCCAGCCTGGAAACGAGCGTCTGAGCATCAAGCAGCAGTTTGAAGGCATCGACGCTCACGAGCACCTGGTGGTGAGCACGGAGCTGGAGGGGCGGCTCCCCCCCATCCCACTGGGAGCCTCGGTTCAGATCAGCCCGTACCAGGAGATCTACCAGTACGACACAAACTGTAAGAGCTGCCCCCCCGAGAACTCATCAGTGTCCCAACGTAGATCTGTCTTCATGGTTTTCTCTTCTGCTTCAACCAGTGATCACCTCCTCCTCCAACCGCGACTACACCATCACCTCCCCCGACGGCACGGTCCAGACCAGGAGCTACCAGTGGCGTCAGACCATCAGCTTCCAGAGCTGCCCTCACCACCAGGTGACCGGGGCAGCTCCTTCCACCCAGCAGCTCAGCGTGGACCAGATCTTTGTGATGTTTGATGCCGACAACAATCTGACCCGCTACGCCATGAGCAACAAGATCGGCTCGGTCCAGGGTGAGTCCACACCTCGTCCCCACAGGGGACATGAGGACAGACAGGGGACATTTATTTATCAACTCTCATGAATTCAAATCTCTGAAGATGTTTCCACACATGAACTCAAACATTGTCCTGACATGTTGAGTTGGTGTCAGCCTCATTCACAGCAGGCGAGGGGCGGGGCCTGGGGGGGGGGGGGGGGGGGTGGAGCCTGGGCGAGGGGCCTGGGGGGGGCGGAGCCTGGGTAGAGCAGCAGATGCATCATAAACACTTTAACACTTTAGTCAATTAAAGAAATATTAGAAAACATTAAACTGACGTTTCATCAACTGAATGAAATAATATAGTTTAATTAATAATAACACTTTGTTACAGCCTGAATAAATTAACTCAGCAGAAATGGGCTTCTAGGCTTTTTGGATTTGTCCTGAAACTTTCTTCTAGAAGTTTTAGAGCCATGAAGATGTGAAGATGTGAAGATGAGAAGATGTGAAGATGTGAAGATGTGAGGATGTGAAGATGAGAAGATGTGAAGATGTGAAGATGTGAAGATGAGAAGATGTGAAGATGTGAAGATGTGAAGATGTGAGGATGTGAAGATGTGAAGATGTGAAGATGTGAAGATGAGAAGATGTGAAGATGAGAAGATGAGAAGATGAGAAGATGTGAAGATGTGAAGATGAGAAGATGTGAAGATGTGAAGATTTGAAGATGTGAAGATGAGAAGATGAGAAGATGAGAAGATGTGAAGATGTGAAGATGAGAAGATGAGAAGATGAGAAGATGTGAAGATGTGAAGATGAGAAGATGTGAAGATGTGAAGATGTGAAGATGTGAATATGTGAAGATGTCAAGATGAGAAGATGAGAAGATGTGAAGATGTGAAGATGAGAAGATGTGAAGATGTGAAGATGTGAAGATGAGAAGATGTGAAGATGTGAATATGTGAAGATGTGAAGATTTGAAGATGTGAAGATGTGAATATGTGAAGATGTGAAGATGAGAAGATGAGAAGATGAGAAGATGTGAAGATGTGAAGATGAGAAGATGTGAAGATGTGAAGATGAGAAGATGTGAAGATGTGAAGATGAGAAGATGTGAAGATGTGAAGATGTGAAGATGAGAAGATGAGAAGATGTGAAGATGTGAAGATGAGAAGATGTGAAGATGTGAAGATGAGAAGATGTGAAGATGTGAAGATGAGAAGATGTGAAGATGTGAAGATGAGAAGATGTGAAGATGTGAAGATGAGAAGATGTGAAGATTTGAAGATGTGAAGATGTGAATATGTGAAGATGTGAAGATGAGAAGATGAGAAGATGTGAAGATGTGAAGATGTGAAGATGAGAAGATGTGAAGATGTGAAGATGAGAAGATGTGAAGATGTGAAGATGAGAAGATGTGAAGATGTGAAGATGAGAAGATGTGAAGATGTGAAGATGAGAAGATGTGAAGATGTGAAGATGAGAAGATGTGAAGATTTGAAGATGTGAAGATGTGAATATGTGAAGATGTGAAGATGAGAAGATGAGAAGATGTGAAGATGTGAAGATGAGAAGATGTGAAGATGTGAAGATGAGAAGATGTGAAGATGTGAAGATGAGAAGATGTGAAGATGTGAAGATGAGAAGATGTGAAGATGTGAAGATGAGAAGATGTGAAGATTTGAAGATGTGAAGATGTGAATATGTGAAGATGTCAAGATGAGAAGATGAGAAGATGTGAAGATGTGAAGATGAGAAGATGTGAAGATGTGAAGATGTGAAGATGAGAAGATGTGAAGATGTGAATATGTGAAGATGTGAAGATTTGAAGATGTGAAGATGTGAATATGTGAAGATGTGAAGATGAGAAGATGAGAAGATGTGAAGATGTGAAGATGTGAAGATGTGAAGATGTGAAGATGAGAAGATGTGAAGATGTGAAGATGTGAAGATGTGAAGATGTGAAGATGTGAAGATGTGAAGATGTGAAGATGTGAAGATGAGAAGATGTGAAGATGTGAAGATGTGAAGATGAGAAGATGTGAAGATGTGAAGATGAGAAGATGTGAAGATGTGAAGATGAGAAGATGTGAAGATGTGAAGATGAGAAGATGTGAAGATTTGAAGATGTGAAGATGTGAATATGTGAAGATGTGAAGATGAGAAGATGAGAAGATGTGAAGATGTGAAGATGTGAAGATGAGAAGATGTGAAGATGTGAAGATGAGAAGATGTGAAGATGTGAAGATGAGAAGATGTGAAGATGTGAAGATGAGAAGATGTGAAGATGTGAAGATGAGAAGATGTGAAGATGTGAAGATGAGAAGATGTGAAGATTTGAAGATGTGAAGATGTGAATATGTGAAGATGTGAAGATGAGAAGATGAGAAGATGTGAAGATGTGAAGATGAGAAGATGTGAAGATGTGAAGATGAGAAGATGTGAAGATGTGAAGATGAGAAGATGTGAAGATGTGAAGATGAGAAGATGTGAAGATGTGAAGATGAGAAGATGTGAAGATGTGAAGATGTGAAGATGTGAAGATGAGAAGATGTGAAGATGTGAAGATGTGAAGATGTGAAGATGTGAAGATGAGAAGATGTGAAGATGTGAAGATGTGAAGATGTGAAGATGTGAAGATGTGAAGATGAGAAGATGAGAGCAGGTCCAGCTGCAGCTTGTCAGGTGGACGTGTCTCCTGGTCCTGGTTTGTTGCTACTCGGAGGAATGTGCTGAAACGAGCGTCCTTCAAAGAAACATCAACAGATCCAGAAGGTAGCAGCTGTGTGTCCTCAGCTGCGAGCTGCAGCGGCTGTGAGAGCGTGGGCTGAAGGTCAGGGAGATACCAACCTCCTGTGGACGGGAGATACCAACCTCCTGTGGACGGGAGATACCAACCTCCCGTCCACAGGAGGGGACCTCGGAGGATTCTCTAACTACATTACAGGTTCAGGGTAAAAGTGCTTTGGATATGAGTCAGATCAGTGAAATGAGAAGCTTCAGCTTCAGAGCTTGTTAGTGTTGGTTTATCCTAAATATGAGAAGATGAGCCAAACTCGCTTTGTTCAATCAAGTATTTATTTAGAAAGCAATGAAAGGTAACAATCAGCAAAGCAATGGGCATCCAACAAGTGGCATCAGAACACGAGACCCATCAGAACATGAGACCCATCAGAACACGAGACCCATCAGAACATGAGACCCATCAGAACACGAGACCCATCAGAACACGAGACCCATCAGAACACATCAAGCCGGCGCCTGTCTGTCTTATAACAGTAGGTCTTGGTTCTTCCTCCTCAGGCGTAGCTCCTCCCTCTTGGCTTTGGAATAAGGAAGTGACAAGTCTCAAGATGTTCCTCTCTTGACAGCCTTGACTCAGCTGATGGCATGTGGGCCAACGGTGTTGACAATAGGAGAGAAGATTATTGTGTTCTTGCTATATCAAAACAATGTTCTGTTTGTACAGACATTCAAAACAATTTAACCAAAACAACGAAACAGAACTGTGACGCAGACACATTCTAATTTTCAAGATTAAACACTTGGAAGGGAAAGGTTATTATTAATCATTTGCGTGAAGGCCTTATCCGGCTCAAACCACTTCTATCTTTATTCATTTAGAGTTGAGTTAGACACAGACTATTGAAATCCTAACAAGCTCCACAAACCAACCGGCTCCGCCCGAGTCTGAGATGTGAAGAACATCTGGCTCGTGTTTCCTGTGAAGAGGAATGATGCATGATGGGAACGTGGAGCCACAGGCGCTGAGGCCGTGACCCGGAGCTGCTGCTCATCCGTCACCACGTTCATGAATCTGATTTATTAACGAACATGAACAGGAAGCGTCGGTGGAAACACCAACAGATGTTGAGCTCTGGTGTCTTCTTCTCACAGGAAGTCCTCCGGAGCAGAATCCATGTTTCACCGGCCGACACGGCTGCGACATCAACGCCGTGTGCCGCCCGCAGCCCGGCCTCCGCTCCACCTGTCAGTGCACCGCCGGCTTCACCGGGGACGGACGCTACTGCCACGGTAACACCACCCACCACAGCCTGACCCCTGACCCCCCCCCCCCCCCCATCACATCTGTAACTCTGGTGTTTCATTGGCAGATGTTGACGAGTGCAGGGAGACGTCCTGGATCTGTGGGTCCAACTCCGTCTGCAGCAACCAGCCGGGGACGTTCCGCTGTGAGTGTCTCACCGGGTTCACGTCCACCAGCGATGGAAGGACCTGCGTCGGTGCGTCTACACACGTGTGTGTGTGTGGAGTGTGTACTTCCTGTGTGTGTGTGTGTGTGTGTGTGTGTGGAGTGTGTACTTCCTGTGTGTGTGTGTGTGTGTGTGTGTGTGTGGAGTGTGTACTTCCTGTGTGTGCGTTGAGTCCCTCGCTGAACGTACAGATGTTCTTCAAGACGCCAGGAGACATAAACAATGGAGGTTCTGTTTATGTAACTGTGACTGAAAACATCTGTGAAGCCCGTGAGCTGGGGGGGGGGGGCTCATCTTCTCTTTGTGTTTTACTGTCTCGATACAGCAGATGTACTTTTAAATAATAGTAATACTAATAAAAGGCTACAACATGTACTTCCTGTTTGGCCGTGCAGAGGAGCATCGTGCGGTGGATCACTGTCGGACAGGAAGTCACGACTGCGATGTCCCGGACCGAGCGTCCTGCAGCTACACCGGGGGCTCGTCCTACGTCTGCTCGTGTCTCCCGGGCTTCGAGGGGGACGGACGCTCGTGTCACGGTGAGTCATGTCTCTGTCTTTGTGTCTCAGACGTGTCCTTGTCTTCATGTCTCTGTCTTTCTGTCTCAGACGTGTCCTCGTCTTCATGTCTCTGTCTTTGTGTCTCAGACGTGTCCTTGTCTTCATGTCTCTGTCTTTCTGTCTCAGACGTGTCCTCGTCTTCATGTCTCTGTCTTTGTGTCTCAGACGTGTCCTTGTCTTCATGTCTCTGTCTTTCTGTCTCAGACGTGTCCTTGTCTTCATGTCTCTGTCTTTGTGTCTCAGACGTGTCCTCGTCTTCATGTCTCTGTCTTTGTGTCTCAGACGTGTCCTCGTCTTCATGTCTCTGTCTTTGTGTCTCAGACGTGTCCTTGTCTTCATGTCTCTGTCTTTCTGTCTCAGACGTGTCCTCGTCTTCATGTCTCTGTCTTTCTGTCTCAGACGTGTCCTCGTCTTCATGTCTCTGTCTTTGTGTCTCAGACGTGTCCTCGTCTTCATGTCTCTGTCTTTGTGTCTCAGACGTGTCCTTGTCTTCATGTCTCTGTCTTTGTGTCTCAGACGTGTCCTCGTCTTCATGTCTCTGTCTTTGTGTCTCAGACGTGTCCTTGTCTTCATGTCTCTGTCTTTCTGTCTCAGACGTGTCCTTGTCTTCATGTCTCTGTCTTTCTGTCTCAGACGTGTCCTTGTCTTCATGTCTCTGTCTTTGTGTCTCAGACGTGTCCTTGTCTTCATGTCTCTGTCTTTGTGTCTCAGACGTGTCCTTGTCTTCATGTCTCTGTCTTTGTGTCTCAGACGTGTCCTCGTCTTCATGTCTCTGTCTTTGTGTCTCAGACGTGTCCTCGTCTTCATGTCTCTGTCTTTGTGTCTCAGACGTGTCCTCGTCTTCATGTCTCTGTCTTTCTGTCTCAGACGTGTCCTCGTCTTCATGTCTCTGTCTTTGTGTCTCAGACGTGTCCTCGTCTTCATGTCTCTGTCTTTGTGTCTCAGACGTGTCCTTGTCTTCATGTCTCTGTCTTTGTGTCTCAGACGTGGACGAGTGTCGGCTGGAGCGTTGCCACGGTGACGCCTTGTGCTCCAACACGCCCGGCTCCTTCACCTGCCAGTGCCGCCCTGGTTTCCATGGTGATGGACACCAGTGCAGGCCCATGTCCTCAGGTAGGACACAGTGAAGTCAATCAGTGTGTGAACAGACGTCTCAGGGACGAGTGTGTCTCAGCTGAAGGTCGAGACGGAACCGGAGTCTAAACAAATGTCAGGGTCAGAAACCACCAGTCTCCCCCCCCCCCCCCCCCCCCCCGTCCCACGGTGTCCCCCGGTGTCCGTCCCCCCCCCCCCGTCCCACGGTGTCCCCCGGCCTTCAGGTCCTCATGTGTCAACATCGTCTCCACTGCTACGTGACCCTGACGTTTGTAAAGTGTCTTGTGGAAAGTTCTCTATAACTCAAATGTATTATTATTATTGAAACTTTGAAAAGTAAGATGATGATGATGATGATGTAAACCCTCAAATTTACATATTTATTATTGGTTTGTTAATAACAGATTATTAAAAAAGACTAATCCCCCCCGAACAAATGTATCCGATTAGAAAAGTTTGACCTCGTCTGAAAAACAGTCGAAGCTGAGCAAACGTTTTTATTCTCAGACTTTCAAAGTATTTCATATTTAGTTTTATGCTTTTTTAAATCCGTATTGAATCAGTAGCTTGCAGCTCATTGGTCACTTCCTGTTGTCTTCTGTCACTGAGTCCAAGCTGAAGACGAGTAGATGCAGCTGGAGACGGAGGAAGGTTATTATGGCCTCGGGTGTTTTTCCAAAACCAAAAGTAGGAGTTATGATAATCTCAGTGTTTGTCTGTGAGCTGAAGGAGAACCCCCCCCCCCCCCCCTCGTTCTTTACTGGGGCTGCAGCAGAATGAATGCAGCTCGATGGGATTCGCTGTCATGAAGCTAAATGCTGAATACAGTTTACTAAGGTTTACAGATCATCACATTTTTCATTTTCTTCTTTTCTTTCAGAAATCTTAAAATAAGCAGATTTCTCCTCCAGAGAAACAATAATGAATATTTGTGTTTATTTTTGCTGCTGATTTATTTTAACATTTACTTTGTCGAAGCTGAAAGACTCATTTTCAACGATCTGATCTGATTCGTCATATTTTGATTCTCCTTCCTCCTCTTCTGTTGTTGTTGTTGTGTGTCTGTGGTTTGAGTGCGTCGGTGATTCCAGGTGTCAGATTAGATAGAACTGGAGCTAATTACAGCTCCGCTGCACAACAACACACGTTTGTCATATTTCCATGGTCCCGGCGCCTGAAGGTCATCATTTCGTGTCCCCTGTCAGAACTTGTCCCAGCGTCTCTTACACAAGCTGCTGTGCTTCCTCTAATCTGTCTCCGTCTCACGGGGACATCTGGCTGTGGTTTGTCCTCGGAGGAGAAGGGACGGGGACCTTGGTTGTCTCCACTTCCTCCAGCCTGAAATCATATTCAACCTGGAGAATTACACATGATCAAAATCCATCATCTAGATATTAACAGCTACTGGTTATTAATGAATCATTTTCTTTACTGGTCCATTAAATCCTGAAAAAAGTTGATTCTTCAAATGTTGCATTTAGTTCGACCATTAGTCCAAAACCCAAAGATTCACTCTATTATAAAATAAGAAAATACATAAAATCCAATTATTATATAATATTAATATATAATATAATATAAAATAGATATATTATCATTTATAATAGTTTCAGCTCGGTTCTTAAAAAGAGAAAAAACAACCAATAGAATTCAAATACTGAGATGTCCCTAACAATCAAACCAGACTGGTTAACGAGTTGTTACTGGTTAACGAGTTAACTAATAATAATTTAAACTGGACATGATGAAACCTTGAATCAAAGATCTTCACATTGTTGACGTTGTGTCTGGGATGTCTCACTCGGACTGTTCTTGTGTTTGTTCAGAGCGAGAGAAGACGCAGTGCGAGCGTCAGAGAGACAGCGCCTCCTCCTCCTCCTCCTCCTCCTCCTCCACCGGTTTCTTCTCCTTCTTCCGTCCTCGCCCGGCCGTCGGCCAGTATGTTGCCCAGTGTGACCAGCACGGAGCCTTCGAGGCGTCCCAGTGTCACGCCAGCATCGAACAGTGTTGGTGTGTGGACGCCGCGGGTCAGGAGATCCCTGGCACCCGGACCGGAGCCAGCAGCGCTCCCCTGTGTGAGTCCAGCTCTCCACCAGTCCAAGAACTAAACCAGTTCACTAGACCAGTCTGACCTGAACTGACCTCTTCACAGGTATTAACCACGCAGTGACTCCTCCCCCTCTGGGTCCCACGCCGCGGCCGGACGTGCAGCCCGTCTCCCCGGGGACACACCTGCTGTTTGCTCAGAGCGGGAGAATCGAACTGCTTCCTCTGGACGGATACAGCATGAGGACAGAGGACGCCAAGCCTCTGCTGCACGTCCCTGTAAGACACTTGAGACACATTGAGACATGTTGAGACACATTTAGACATTTTGAGACACATTTAGACACGTTGAGCCACGTTAAGACAAATTGAGACACGTTGGGACACGTTGAGACATGTTGAGATACATTGAGTCATGTTAAGACACATTGAGACATGTTGGGACACTTTGAGACACCTTGGGACATGTTGAGACATGTTGAGACATGTTGAGACATGTTGAGACACCTTGGGACATGTTAAGACATGTTGAGACACGTTATATTATTCTATCTCAGGACCGGGTGGTGATCGCCATCGCCTACGACTGTGTGGACAAGATGGTTTATTGGACAGACATCACAGGGCCAGCAATCAGCCGGGCCAGTCTGAGCGGCGGAGACGTCACCCCAGTGGTCACTGAAGGTAAGACATTGTGTCTCTGGTTGGTGATTTGTCTCGTTTCAGTTTATAAATAAAGTTTGTCCTCAGAGCTGCAGAGTCCTGAGGGCGTGGCCATCGACCACGTGTCCCGCCTCCTCTTCTGGACGGACTCCATGAGGGACACGGTGGAGGTGTCACAGCTGGACGGCAGCCAGAGACGAGTCCTGTTCGATTCCGACCTCGTCAACCCCCGAGCCATCGTCACCAACCCCCCGTACGGGTGAGTCCCCGCTAAAGAGACTAGTTAACTGTTAGTTAGTAGTATCTGTAGTATCTGTAGTATCTGTAGTATCAGTAGTATCTGTAGTATCACTAGTATCTGTAGTATCTGTAGTATCAGTAGTATCTGTAGTATCACTAGTATCTGTAGTATCAGTAGTATCTGTAGTATCAGTAGTATCTGTAGTATCACTAGTATCTGTAGTATCAGTAGTATCAGTAGTATCTGTAGCATCACTAGTATCTGTAGTATCTGTAGTATCAGTAGAATCTGTAGTATCAGTAGTATCTGTAGTATCAGTAGTATCTGTAGAATCTGTAGTATCAGTAGTATCTGTAGTATCTGTAGCATCACTAGTATCTATAGTATCTGTAGTATCAGTAGAATCTGTAGTATCAGTAGTATCTGTAGTATCAGTAGTATCTGTAGAATCTGTAGTATCAGTAGTATCTGTAGTATCAGTAGTATCTGTAGTATCAGTAGAATCTGTAGTATCAGTAGTATCTGTAGTATCTGTAGTATCACTAGTATCACTAGTATCTGTAGTATCTGTAGTATCTGTAGTATCAGTAGTATTTGTAGTATCTGTAGTATCTGTAGTATCTGTAGTATCACTAGTATCACTAGTATCTGTAGTATCTGTAGTATCAGTATTATCAGTAGTATCTGTAGTATCAGTAGTATCTGTAGTATCTGTAGTATCAGTAGTATCTGTAGTATCAGTAGTATCTGTAGTATCAGTAGAATCTGTAGTATCAGTAGTATCTGTAGTATCAGTAGAATCTGTAGTATCAGTAGTATCTGTAGAATCTGTAGTATCAGTAGTATCTGTAGTATCAGTAGTATCTGTAGTATCAGTAGAATCTGTAGTATCAGTAGTATCTGTAGTATCTGTAGTATCACTAGTATCTGTAGTATCTGTAGTATCTGTAGTATCAGTAGTATCTGTAGTATCAGTAGAATCTGTAGTATCAGTAGTATCTGTAGTATCTGTAGTATCACTAGTATCTGTAGTATCTGTAGTATCTGTAGAATCTGTAGTATCAGTAGTATCTGTAGTATCAGTAGTATCAGTAGTATCTGTAGTATCTGTAGTATCTGTAGTATCTGTAGTATCTGTAGTATCAGTAGTATCTGTAGTATCAGTATTATCAGTAGTATCAGTAGTATCTGTAGTATCTGTAGTATCTGTAGTATCAGTATTATCAGTAGTATCAGTAGTATCAGTAGTATCTGTAGTATCAGTAGTATCTGTAGTATCAGTAGTATCAGTAGTATCTGTAGTATCTGTAGTATCTGTAGTATCAGTAGTATCTGTAGAATCTGTAGTATCAGTAGTATCTGTAGTATCAGTAGTATCAGTAGTATCTGTAGTATCAGTAGTATCTGTAGTATCAGTAGTATCTGTAGTATCAGTAGTATCTGTAGTATCAGTAGTACTGGTGGAGACAGTGCTCTGTGGTGGTTCCAGGCGTCTCTACTGGGCGGACTGGGACAGGGACGGACCTAAGATCGAGACGTCCAACATGGACGGGACGGAGCGCAGCGTCCTGGTGAAAGACGACCTGGGACTTCCCAACGGTTTGACCTTTGACCTGGACACCCAGCAGCTGTGTTGGGCCGATGCAGGTGAGTTCTTGTTATTGTTAGTGTAACAACAACAACAACAACAACAATAATAATAATAATAATAATAACAATCTGAACCACACACAGGGACTCATAAGGTCGAGTGTATGGATCCTCATCGACGAATCAGGAGACAGATCGTCGACAGGATCCAGTTTCCATTCGCTCTGGTGTCGCTAGGACGGAAACTGTACTACACCGACTGGAGGAGGTAACACACACACACACACACACACACACACACACACACACATGCACACACGCACACACACACACACGCACACACACGCACACACGCACACACACACGCACACACACACACACGCACGCACACACACAGACACACACACACACACACACGCACACACACACGCACACACACACGCACACACACACGCACACACACACGCACGCACGCACACACACAGACACACACACACACACACACACACGCACGCACACACAGAGACACACACGCACACACACACGCACACACACACACACAGGGCTAATGGTGACTTCGATGTGTCTCCTGTGGTTCCAGAGAGGCCGTGGTCTCCGTGGACCGTCTCTCGGAGACGGAGACGGACGAGTTCCTGCCACAGAGACGCTCGCGCCTGTACGGCATCACCACGGCAACCACACAGTGTCCACAAGGTAGGACAACATGTCCCGGGAGACAGAGGAGACAGTTCCTCTGTGTCCCGGTGGACGTGAGGACGATGGACACACTTTGGTGACCTCACGGCTGAGACGTGTCATTAGTGTGATGTCTTTCCTCTTCCTGTCATTTGAATGTGGAGCCTTGACGTCCACGTGAGGACGTCTCGAGTCCTCACGTGGACGTCCTCATGTCCTCGTCTCCAGTCCTCAGAGTTAACGTCTCTTCTCTTCTGTCCCAGTTTATAATTACTGCATCAACAACGGCGGCTGCTCTCACCTGTGTCTGCCGCGGCTCGGAGGCTTCAGCTGCCGCTGCCCGGACGCCGGGCGCTGTGAGGACAGGACGTCCTGAGTCCCCGAGAGGACGCTGTGAGGACAGGAAGCTGTGAGGACAGGAAGCTGTGAGGACAGGAAGCTGTGAGGACAGGAAGCTGTGACAGGACGTCCTGAGGCCCCGAGAGTCGGGAAGAAGAAACAACGCAGTCACTGAATTTGGGTGTTTTTGAATTTTCCTACTTGAAATGAATATTTTATTGTTTTGCTTTTTGGTCCCAAAAAACTGTTCAGACCTCACGGACACTGTGATGTCACACTCTTCACTGTGATGTCACACTCTTCACTGTGATGTCACACTCTTTTCTATGATGTCACACTGATGTCACACGTCAGGGAAGATCATTTCTCTTCCTGTTCAAGTTGAATTCAGATTTAGTTCCTGATCTTTTAGTCGTTTTTTAATCTGACAAAACATTTTGACCAGACGACGATTTTATGAAAATGAAAAAACAATTAAAAATAATATCTTGTTGTAAAACTCGTGATTCTGACGACGTTTGTAAGAATCACAAACTTTTGTTTATTAAAAACACGTTAAAACAGAAGTCTCGTGTTTTCTTATCGAGGAGCAAACTCTTGATTCAAGACAAACAATGTGATGTCAGCACATACAGAAATATACGATTGTCACTGTATGATTGAAAATGAATTCCAATGTAATAAAAAATGCCACAGAAATGGAATATAAACATGTAGAAATATCAAACATTTCATAAATAATAAACAAATGTGGAAAACAACCCTCAGTTATGGACGTGAACATCTGAACATTTGAATTCTTTTAAACTTTAATTAAATGAATGTTTGAACACAGACAACAGGCGGCTCTCAGTCTGGCGTCCAGGTGATAGTCAGAGCCGAAGATTCACTTTCAGAGATCTGTGGCTCATTAGAAAAGAACTGACACAACAACAGCACTTTTTGAAACACTTTATTCATCTGATGCTAACGTGTCTCTGTGGGTTGACGTCTGAACCGGAGTCCAGCGTCTCCAAGCGATGAAGGAACCCCCCCCCCCCCCCGTGTTAATGTGAGTTTCACTCAGTGACTGTGAGGGTTGGAAAAGCAAGTGAAGCGGAGCCAAGTGTCATTCTGGATCAGGTGCAGTCCTGGAAGCTTCTGCTTTGCTGTGGATCACTGCTCCAGGTCCTGGTCCTGGTCCTGGTCCAGGTCCAGGTCCAGGTCCTGGTCTGTGTCAGGACCAGCGGACCAGGACCTGGTCTCCCTCCTCTATGGTGTAAAACTGTAGAGTCTTTGTGTCGCTGTCGAGCTCAAACTCCGTCCCGAGCTTCTACAGAGAAACAACAGTGTGTTCACTGTGTGTGTGTGTTCAGTGTGTGTGTTCAGTGTGTGTGTTCAGTGTGTGTGTTCACTGTGTGTGTGTGTGTTACCTTGGGAGTGCAGTAAGTGAGCTTCAGATCTGCAACAGGAACCTTCAACAGTCTCTGCAGGAGACCCTTCACCTTCTGAACCAGCATGGAGGCTGCAGACACACACAGTGAACACACACACAGTGAACACACACACAGTGATCACACACACACAAACAGCGAACGCACGCACACACACACACACACACACACACACACACACACACACACACACACACACACACACACACACACACACACACACACACACACACACACACACACACACACACACACACACACACACACACACACACACACACACACACACCTGGGACAGTCTTGTGGATGGGCGCCCGCTCTGCGTCATCAGGAAACAGGAACGTGATCTCTGGTGAAACAACAGACCAGTAAATAAAGATGGACGACATGATGTCCACCAGAATCACCGTCCTCTGGTTGTTTGTCTCCACCATCAGACAGAGGTCACTGTGACCTTTGACCTTTTACATCGAACTCTTAGCTGCATGTGAGACAGATCGAGTCCCCCCCCTCGGAACTCGACATTTAGGGTTAGGGTGGGTATTATAGAACATTTAGGGTTAGGGTGGGTATTATAGAACATTTAGGGTTAGGGTGGGTATTGTAGAACATTTAGGGTTAGGGTGGGTATTGTAGAACATTTAGGGTTAGGGTGGGTATTGTAGAACATTTAGGGTTAGGGTGGGTATTATAGAACATTTAGGGTTAGGGTTAGGTGATATAGAAGATTTAGTCCGTGAGACATTGTGAATCGTGAGCTAGTGAAGATTCACACTTCTTCAAATGACTTTTTATATCATCAATAACTGATCAAACAGAACTGATCAGAAACACGTGAAACATCAAAGAGACAAGAACCAGCCGTCTGCTAACATGGAGGAGGAGGAGTTCCATCTACATGGAGGGGGAGGAGTTCCATCTACATGGAGGGGGAGGAGTTCCATCTACATGGAGGGGGAGGAGTTACATCTACATGGAAGGGGAGCAGTTACCATCTACATGGAGGGGGAGGAGTTCCATCTACATGGAGGGGGAGGAGTTCCATCTACATGGAGGGGGGGGAGTTATATCTACATGGAGGGGGGGGAGTTACCATCTACATGGAGGAGGAGGAGTTACATATACTTGGAGGGGGAGGAGTTACATCTACATGGAAGGGGAGCAGTTACCATCTACATGGAGGGGGAGGAGTTACATCTACATGGAGGGGGAGGAGTTCCATCTACATGGAGGGGGGGAGTTATATCTACATGGAGGGGGAGGAGTTACCATCTACATGGAGGAGGAGGAGTTACATCTACATGAGGAGGAGGAGTTACATATACATGGAGGGGGAGGAGTTACATCTACATGGAGGGGGAGGAGTTACCATCTACATGGAGGAGGAGTTACATATACATGGAGGAGGAGGAGTTACCATCTACATGGAGGGGGGGGAGTTACCATCTACATGGAGGGGGAGGAGTTACCATCTACATGGAGGAGGAGTTACATATACATGGAGGAGGAGGAGTTACCATCTACATGGAGGGGGGGGAGTTACCATCTACATGGAGGGGGAGGAGTTACCATCTACATGGAGGGGGAGGAGTTACCATCTACATGGAGGGGGGGGAGTTACATCTACATGGAGGGGGGGAGTTACCATCTACATGGAGGGGGAGGAGTTACCATCTACATGGAGGGGGAGGAGTTACAATATACATGGAGGGGGAGGGGTTACCATCTACATGTCGGCCATCTTTACTCAAACAGGGTTTTACTCAGATGTGAAAAGGAGCTGCAGCAGCAGTTTATATATATTCATACTTGTGTTTGTACAGTCGGGAGGGGGGGGGGGGTACTCACTTAACAGTTGATTCTTCAGAGCAAACGACTTCGGCTTCGTCAGTTCTCCTTCGTCCGGAGCTCCGTACTCTGACAAACAGGAAACACATCATTGTTGTTGTGTGATGTCACCGCTCGTCTTGGTGTAGTTCCCTGTTACGGCCACCAGGTTTCATTACAGACACTGGTCATGTGACGGGGGCGTGGCTTACTGTCAATAAGGCTCTGGTATCTCGGATGTTGAAGTGTGAACTGGTCACTGGTCTGACTCCGCCCCCCCGTCTTCAGCCACTCCCCTCCAAACATCTTGATGTAGTCCAGCTCCGCCCCCCTCCTCTCCTCAGGGTGTATCTGATGGAAACCATGGCAACAACTCAGATTGAGCAGGCATCCCCCCCCCACACACACCCACCCTGCACACACACACACACACACACACACACACACACACACACACACACACACACACACACACACACACACACACACACACACACACACACACACACACACACACACACACACACACACACACACACACACACACACACACACACACACGTCTCACTTGGCAGTTGTTGAGCGTGACCAGTTGTCCCAGTTTGGCGATCAGAATCTGATCAGCTGTTTTCCGGTTCCCATCACTACTCGTCAGACGGTTCCCACGACACGACAACTTCATCAAGCTGCTAAGTTTCGCCAGCTCGTCCACCACACACCACTGAGAGAGAGACAGACAGAGACTTTATAGTGTGTGTGTGAGTGTGTGTGTGTGTGTGTGTGTGTGTGTGTGTGTGTGTGTGTGTGTGTGTGTGTGTGTGTGTGTGTGTGAGTGTGTGTGTGTGTGTGAGTGTGTGTGTGAGTGTGTGTGTGTGTGTGTGTGTGTGTGTGTGTGTGTGTGTGTGTGTGTGTCTGAGACCTCCGTGATGTTGTTGTCACTCAGATTCACTTCCCTCAGTTCTGGAAACTTGTCGGTTTGTGAACCTGCTCAAACACAAAAACACTGAATAAAGTTTAACTTAAAGAAAGTAAATATAAAGTGAATGTTCTTTAAACTAACTTTACTTCATTAAGAACTGACTGAGAATCACAAGCTGTCACAACCAGCTGCAGATGAAGAGTGAAGCTGAACTGAGATCAGTTAAAAACACTGACGCTATTAACAACCAGAGTTTATCTCCAATGAACATGAAGAATTCTGATCAGTTTGGTTTGTTCCAGCTAAAGCTCTTCAGGTTCAGGAAGCAGAGGATCATGGGTAATATCCAGAGGGACGACTCAACACTTTGATTCACTTTGTTTTACGCATGAAAACATTCATCAGCCCCAGAGACGGACTGATCACCACACGTGGCTGCAGGGGGCGCTGCTGCTCAGTGACTGTTACAGGATGTTTATATATTTACCAGGAGCTGTGTCAGTGAACCTGATGAGGGACAGTCCACACTGACTCAAGGTCAGCTGCTGCAGCCTGAAACACAAACACATGAGATAAGAAACGCCTCAAGCTGCTGATTCATGGAGAGACGTCTGTGATGGTTTAAATCTGCAGCTGCTGCACAGGTCAAAGGTCAAAGTGCTTCAAAAGGTCCAGTGTGTAGGATTCAGCTGAAACGATCTATTACCAGATATCGAATATAAAATAATCCTTGTTCTTTACCCAAGAACGAGCCCTTTAAATTTAATTAGGGTTAGGGTTAGGGTTAGGGTTAGTTCAGCTGCAGGACTACACTTCACCACTAGATGTCACTACAGTCTACAAACTCAAATCAATGATTTTCACACGTTTTTTTTGTCAGAAGAACGAGTCCAGGTCTTTGTTCCATCCAGACGTGATTATTGTAAATCCTTATTATCCGGCTCCAGCAGGAAGTCGTTAGAGACTCTGCAGTTTGTCCTCAATGCTGCAGCACGTGTCCTGAAGACAACCAGGGACAGAGACCACATGTCTCCTGTGTTAGCTTCACTACACTGACTTCCTGTTACATTGAGAATTTAAAATCCTCCTCCTCACCTACATTGATAATATGTCAGCATCAAACCTTTGAGAGCTGTTAGTACCTTATCACCACTAGAGCCTTGAGCTCCCAGGTTTCAGGCTGTTGTCCCTAAAGGAGGAGGAGGAGGAGGAGGAGGAGGAGGAGGAGGAGGAGGAGGAGGAGCCAGAGCTTCAGCATCCAGCTCCTCTCCTGTGGAATCATCTCAGCTCCAGTTGTGGAGGCAGACTCCCTCTGTACGTTGAGGATTCAAACCTTCCTTTATGATAAAGCTTCTAGTTAGACCTGGTCCAGGTTTGTCTTAGACCTGATCTCAGTTCTGCTGCTGTAGGTCTAGAAGGTCGTGGTCACATGACACATGGAGCTTCTCCTTCCTCTTCTCAATCATTATCACATCAAAGATATTAATATCTCATCAACACATGTTAGTGACTTCACTTCTTTCCCGGAGTCCCTTTGCCTCATCGTCCACTGATCCACATCGTGGATTATGATGGTGGATCCTGTATCGTGCTGGAATCTGCTAGATTTCTTAGTAGTTTGACTCTTGAGGGTGAAGAACCGAGGACGTCTCACCTTGTTAAAGACTATGAGACAAACTGATTTGTGAATCTGGGCTCTATTAATACAATCTGATTGATTTACTGTTTAAGTGGAACCAACTAAAAACCTTAATATTCAGAACGTTCATAGTTTCTGAAGCTAAACGTCGAGACCTCATCATGTTGTGACATTACAATGACGTCATCATGTTGTGACATCACAATGACGTCATCATGTTGTGACATCACAATGACGTCATCATGTTTCTTTGCATGCCATGCAGTGAAAAACAAAATGTTCAAATCTAAAAAAAGAAATGTTTAAAGAAACATGTTTTGTTTTTACTGATACAAAGAAAGTCAGAGTTTCAGTATCTTTTTCATTTATTATGTGTGACTTACTACTTATATTACTACTCTGCTTCCCTATAATTTGACAAACTCTTATGCTTCTTCAGTATGAAATTTTGGTCGCTACTTCCCCCGCAGTTTTGTCGTACATAGCTCGGTCGGGAACTCTGTGCTGGGACACTGGGAACTCTGTGCTGGGACACTGGGAACTCTGTGCTGGGACACTGGGAACTCTGTGCTGGGACACTGGGAACTCTGTGCTGGGACACTGGGAACTCTGTGCTGGGACTGATTCTAAGACACTTGTCAAACAGTTTTTCGCTAAAATAAAAATAAAACAGCCCAAAATAAATGAATGGGAGTCGAGGTCTCTCGGCCAGTTAGAGCAGGAGAGGAGCAGGACAGATTTTCTCTCGAAGCCACAAATGGAGGTTTTCACATGATTTTTATATCAAAACACAGGAAATCATGTTGCTAGGAGGAGATCTCTGGAAGGAGTGTCCTAACTGTCCTAACTCGTCCCCCGGTTCAGTTTCTCACAGCTGCAGACAAGCCAGTGGGATTGAATAGGACAGATGATTGACTCTAACCCGTTCAGCTGAGGTCTTGGATCAGTTCTACTGCAGAGCTCAGAGGTTAATCAGGTTATCATGGAGCGTACTCCAGCTGTCAGAGCCACATGTGTAGTGTACCTGGGCAGAGCAGAGAGGTTCACCACCGTCTCCTGCACTAAGGGGTTTCGGGACAGACTGAGGTTGGACACGTTCTGCAGGACGCCCTCCGGCCTTGAAGAGACAGAGCAGTTAGCATCAGGACGACAGGAGACAAACTCTGAAGCAAACGAACGTCACCTCTGCAGCTCTGTGATGTTGTTGTCTTCCACACAGAGATCCTCCAGCTGTGGCCACATGGGGGCGCACTCCAGGATCTGAGCAGCGAGAGAAGGTGTTTGGAGATAAATCAGCGGATCAGAATATCATCATTAAATTATATTCTATAACATTCAAAGCATATACACAAAAGACTCACACATACCGGTGAAACTAATTCTGATGTTGTAGGAATTTTCCATCTTATTTTTTTTATGCCTATACACTTTTCTATATAATATTGATGAATACAGAGAAATAAATTGTCATTGTATATAACTCTGTACCTAAATCAAACCTCTAAAAGTACACCAATAAAGAGAATATGTAGAAAATATAATGTCTGTAAATACATGTTTTACTATTAGTCCAACATTTATAACAAAGTAAACACATATGAAATATATAAATCCATTCTCATCAGAACGTTCTTTTCTTCAGATAGTTCATCTCATTGTTGGGTATTTTGAATCATAAATACATATCTGATGATTTCAACAAACCAAACGGATTGAAAATCATTTAATAAATACTGTTAAATGTGCTCAAGCTGCAGTTACTGGAATGTTGGTATAAATCCTCAGATAGTTAGATATCAATTTCAAAATGATTATATAAATTCATTAAGGTACTGAAATATTGTGTTAAACATGAATTTACAGAAAAATTAATTCCAGTATCAAGTCCAGCAGAACTAAAAAAAGGTATTTATAGAATGTGTGATTATTTGGTGTACATTATATATTCATAAATATCATATTTAATAAATAAGTCCTATGTAATGTGACCCCAGCATAAAAACATAGACATAGCACAGATATTTGAAATATGTTTGTCACTGTGTGTGTGTGTCATCTAGCCGGTTGTGTACCTGTGGCCAGGTGAGGTCACATCTGATCAGACTGAGAACTTTGAGGCTGAAGAACGAGCGACTCAGAGACGAGGGGTCGGAGGTCAAACGCAGAGTGTTGTAGCTACACAACAAAACAATGTTCAGTAACACACACACAAACATATTCACCCCCCCCCCCCCACACACACACACCTGAGCTGGAGAACCTCCAGTCCCTCCAGCTGCTCAGTGATGCTGGACACGTCCTCCCAGCTGGACAACAGACTGCGGGACATGTCCAACCACTTGATGTCTGGTCACTGACGTTAAAGCTTCACTGAACACGATCACACGCACAGTGACAACATTATTAATTAATGATTATTAATATTGAAAGTTGTCCACAGTTTGGATCTGGCTGCTGAGCTCTGGTATAATATCATTAATGGTTGAGTTGGGCCGAGGCCGGCTCCAGTCTGAAGGATACTGGGAGTTGTTCTCCTGATGTCTCCGTCTCTTCCGGGTCCGTTCACCTGACGCTCTCCCAGCAGCGCTGACGTCAGACTCTGAAAACTAGAGACACAAGCAGGAGGTGAAAGGAACTGATCTTCATCTCCTCCTCCTCCTCCTCCTCCTCCTCACAGCATCGTACCTGCGCTCCTCGATGGGCTTGTCCTTGAACATGGCGGACACCGTGTCACTCAGCGGTGCGTCTGTGTCCGTGTCGTACGCCAGGCGCACGGCCGTCAGGTAGTCCAGGCCGAAGCTCACCTTGGCTGGACGGACGAAGGAGCCGCCTGTAGCGTCTCTGAGGGACAACAGCTGATGAGTGGACAGATCTCACTGGTCCTCAGTTATTCTATCAACATAAATCTCTCATTGAAGAGAAAGTAAACTGTTTCAATCTTTACAATCAGACTGTAAATCATTATAATATCTCTGAGCGTTGTGAAGACGGTTCACAGATGAAGAGTGAAGCTGAACTGAGATCAGCTAAAAAGACTCTGAAGTTATTAACAACCAGAGTTCAGCTTCACAGTGAAGAGCTCACCTGCACGTGAAGTAGTGGACTCCATCATGGCTGCCGTCGTGTTTCCCTCTGCTGGGCTCCTCCCACTCCACACCGAGCCACAGCCCTGCACGCACCCCCCACACGGACACACACATTACAGGGGACATCTATCACACCAGTGTCCGTCCTGGAGACGGGTCCTCACATGTGTCTCTGAGGTGTCTACCTTCTTCACCTGAACAGAGGACGTCTCACCTTGTTAGAGACTAAGAGACAAACTGATGTGAGACGAATACACTGATTGATTGACAGCTCAGAGATGGTTTCATGATTCACACACAATGTGTGTGTCCTTGTGTTGATGTTATAAACACTTTGTAGTACCATCAACACAAGGACACACACATTGTGTGTTCTTGTGTTGATGTTATAAACACTCTGTAGTATCATCAACACACAATGTGTGTGTCCTTGTGTTGATGTTATAAACACTCACATCAACACAAGAACACACACATTGTGTGTTCTTGTGTTGATGTTATAAACACTTTGTAGTACCATCAACACAAGAACACACATTGTGTGTCCTTGTGTTGATGTAATAAACACTCTGTAGTATCATCCACAGGATGAGTGACAGGACGGGACCGGGTCTGACCTTCTGTCGGTGGTACCGGGCCCACGTACCGGACCGTGGCCCGCGCCGCGCCGCAGAACACCCGCCTGCCCACCGCATCGCCCGGCACCTCCGGCTCCGTGAGTTCGATTCCCATGGAGAAGGACAATGAACAGCGGTCTGTGGTCCTGCTACAGACACACCGCTCTCCAGAGTTAGCTTCCGCGGCTAAGTGTTAGCTTCTTGGCTGAGGACCACAACACAAGCAAGATGCACCGGAACGGACTCGTTTCGTCGTCGTACCTGTTTCCGCTCGAAGCTTTAAATTAAATTAACTTATAATTTAGAAATGAACAGTTAATTAGTTTACGTGTATTTTCATATATTTGCTCTTTAAGTGTTAAGTCACAGTCATCTGACCGGAAGTCTTTCGTTCACCGGACATATCACAATTAAACTCTGGAAACATCAGCGGAAGCTTTGTGTTAATGAGAGCGTGTTTCCTGGGGGACAGAGTTGTCAGTAGCACAGCAGAGTGCGGCCGGAGAACATGTGAACGACCGGTTCCGCGCCAGTGTGTTTATTGTTCATTTATCATTAAATTCAACGAGAAGAAGAAGAAGAAGAAGAAGAAGAAGAAAGGAGCGGAAGTAACGGAAGTAACGGAGTAACGATCTGAAGAAACAATGAAGAAGAAAGTGGACCACAGGTTTGTTTACTTTGTTTTACATGGACTCGGTTACTGTGACGGACTATCTCTCTCTCTGTCTATCTATCTATCTATCTATCTATCTATCTATCTATCTATCTATCTATCTATCTTTCTCCGTCCTTCCGTCCGTCCGTCCGTAACAACTCAAGTAATCCATACATATAAAGAAAACCAAACAAATAAGTTCAGAAATGAAGTCACGTGTAATCAGATGGAATGACACAGGGAACAAGTATTGAAGGGGGGGGGGGGGGGGGGGGTGCAAGAGGCATGGAAAGACCCCAGAAGATAATGCTGCTAGAATGGCCCAGCCCATCACCGGCCGTGAATCCAACAGAAAATCGATGGAAAGAAACTAAAGATCAGAGTTCATAGAAGAGGCCCACGGGACCGTCGAGATTTGAAGACTGTTTGTGGAAGAATGGACCAAAGTCCCACCTGAGCAATGCATGTGACTAGTGTCTCCAACAGGGGGCGTCTTGAAGCCGCCATCACCAACAAAGGCTTTTGTACCAAGTATTAGATCTATTTCAGTCAGCCAGTCAATACTGGTTCCCTGTGTCATTCCATCTGATTACACATAACTTAATTTCTGAACTTATTAGTTTGGTTTTCTTTGTATGTGTGGATTATTTGAGTTGTTACCGACATCTGGTGAAGATGTCACGTCAATAGTAAATACAGGTAAATATATTTACTGGGAAAAATGTTAGTGTGTTCAATAATTATTTTACCCGCTGGACCTACCTACCTGTCTGTCTGTCTGTCTCTCCGTCTGTTTATCTGTCTCTCCGTCTGTCTGTCTCTCTCTCTCTCTGTCTCTCCGTCTGTCTGTCTCTCTGTCTCTCCGTCTGTCTCTCCGTCTGTTTATCTGTCTCTCCGTCTGTCTCTCCGTCTGTCTGTCTCTCTGTCTCTCCGTCTGTTTATCTGTCTCTCCGTCTGTCTGTCTGTCTCTCTGTCTGTCTGTCTCTCTGTCTGTCTGTCTCTCCATCCGTCTGTCTGTCTGTCTCTCCGTCTGTCTGTCTCTCTGTCTCTCCGTCTCTCTGTCTCTCCGTCTGTCTGTCTGTCTGTCTGTCTCTCCGTCTGTCTGTCTCTCCGTCTGTCTGTCTGTCTCTCCGTCTGTCTGTCTGTCTCTCCGTCTGTCTGTCTCTCCGTCTGTCTGATAGTCCGTCCTAACCGTGTCTCTCTGTTTAAACACAAAGTAAAACCAGTGATCTTTATGTAAATGAGTTTCCTGTGTCCTCAGCGCGGAGGCGTCTTCGGAGCCGGCCCCGGACTACGTGGTGGGTCAGGTGTCAGGGAGCTTGTTCAAGAAGAGTTCTGCTGCGTCCGGCTCGCTGGCGGCTCTGTTCAGCTCCACCCCCCCGGCTGCCTCCCACCTGTTCCAGCCTGCGCCCGAGGTGAGTCCAGCACAGACAGGGGGGAACCGAACCCAGCACAGACACAGGGGGGAACCGAACCCGGCACAGACAGGGGGGAACCGAACCCAGCCCAGACAGGGGGGAACCGAACCCAGCCCAGACACAGGGGGGAACCGAACCCGGCACAGACACAGGGGGGAACCGAACCCGGCACAGACAGGGGGGAACCGAACCCGGCACAGACACAGGGGGGAACCGAACCCGGCACAGACACAGGGGGGAACCGAACCCGGCACAGACACAGGGGGGAACCGAACCCGGCACAGACACAGGGGGGAACCGAACCCGGCAGAGACACAGGGGGGAACCGAACCCAGCCGAGACACAGGGGGGAACCGAACCCAGCCGAGACACAGGGGGGAACCGAACCCGGCACAGACACAGGGGGGAACCGAACCCGGCACAGACACAGGAGGGAACCGAACCCGGCACAGACACAGGGGGGAACCGAACCCGGCACAGACACAGGGGGGAACCGAACCCGGCACAGACACAGGGGGGAACCGAACCCGGCACAGACACAGGGGGGAACCGAACCCGGCACAGACAGGGGGGAACCGAACCCGGCACAGACACAGGGGGGAACAGAACCCAGCACAGACACAGGGGGGAACCGAACCCGGCACAGACACAGGGGGGAACCGAACCCAGCCCAGACAGGGGGGAACCGAACCCAGCCCAGACAGGGGGGAACAGAACCCAGCACAGACACAGGGGGGAACAGAACCCAGCACAGACACAGGGGGGAACCGAACCCGGCACAGACACAGGGGGGAACCGAACCCGGCACAGACAGGGGGGAACCGAACCCGGCACAGACACAGGGGGGAACCGAACCCAGCCCAGACAGGGGGGAACAGAACCCAGCACAGACACAGGGGGGAACCGAACCCGGCACAGACACAGGGGGGAACCGAACCCGGCACAGACACAGGGGGGAACCGAACCCGGCACAGACACAGGGGGGAACCGAACCCGGCACAGACACAGGGGGGAACCGAACCCGGCACAGACACAGGGGGGAACCGAACCCGGCACAGACACAGGAGGGAACCGAACCCGGCACAGACACAGGGGGGAACCGAACCCGGCACAGACACAGGGGGGAACCGAACCCGGCACAGACACAGGGGGGAACCGAACCCGGCACAGACACAGGAGGGAACCGAACCCGGCCGAGACAGGGGGGAACCGAACCCGGCACAGACACAGGAGGGAACCGAACCCGGCAGAGACACAGGGGGGAACCGAACCCAGCCGAGACACAGGGGGGAACCGAACCCGGCACAGACACAGGGGGGAACCGAACCCGGCACAGACACAGGGGGGAACCGAACCCGGCCCAGACACAGGGGGGAACCGAACCCGGCACAGACACAGGGGGGAACCGAACCCGGCACAGACACAGGGGGGAACCGAACCCAGCCCAGACAGGGGGGAACCGAACCCGGCACAGACACAGGGGGGAACCGAACCCAGCACAGACAGGGGGGAACCGAACAGTCTCTGATGGAGACGTGTGGGGTCGGGTGGATGTTTGTGACAGCAGCAGTGTGTAGGTGTGTATCGTCACTTGAGGTTCTAACGTGTCCTTGTGGTCGCAGCCCGTTCAGAGGGCCTCGGAGCAGCAGCAGCAGCAGAAGAAGACTCCAGAGGTCAAAGGTCAAAAGAAGAAGCTGCCAGAGAAGTCAGTGGCCGAACAGAAGCTGGAGAACAGGTGAGAAGTTCAAAAACAGAGCAATCCGATTCTAGAGCCAAAGAGCTGCTGCTCTGGTTCTTCCCCATGTCTTCTTGAAAAATGTAAATCACAGAATCTTTTTTTAAAGAGTTTTCTTTTTGAAAACTTTCATCTGTGACTCTCCTTCGTCCTCTTCCTCAGAGAGAGCAGCCTGCAGACGGCCGACGAAGACGAGCGAGGGCAGGCTGTGAAGAAGAGGAAGGCTTCAGGGTCGGGTAGAGAGAACGATACAGAGGTCTGGGTGATGAAGAGGCAGAGGACGAAGGCCTGCAGAGAGGAAGAGTCAGCGAAGAGGAAGAGGACGGTGTTTGTGGGGAACCTGCCCATCAGCTGCACCAAGAAGGTGGAGATCAAAGAACCATTATCATGATGTTCATGAGTGTTTCCTGCTGGTGACGGATCATCTGACCTGATGTTCTTCTTCTGTGCTTCAGACCCTGAGGAGCCTCTTCAGGAGCAAAGGATCCATCGAGTCCATCCGCTTCCGCTCTGTGGTAAAAACACAAACACACAACAGGAACCAGTTTGTCCACTGACTCACACAGCGTCACAGTTAGATGTGTGTGTGGAATCAGATCAGAGGAAAGTGAAAACACAACAAAATACACAAGTTCACCGAAACACATATCTGGTGAGAGGTTTTAATGTGATTTTGCTGAAATGATATTTCTCCTGTTGGAGACCTTTGTTTGAGTCTGAACAGAAACTGAGACGTTAGTCACATGACTCGACTACCAGCTTCCTGTCAGGAGCACTTCCTGTCAGTGACTCGTCTTCATCACTGCTCCTCCTTCAGAGGAGTTTCTGTTACTAAGCACCCAGCTGCAGAGACCCTCTACTTCCTGTTTACATCACATGATCAGAGTCGTGACGGTCATGTGACGTGTGTTTTGGTCTGAATGTTCCCCGACATCAGTCACATGATCTGTTCCCTGCAGGTCAGAGAGGATCCCTCCATGTCCCGGAAAGTCGCAGCCATCAAGTACGTTTCCTGTTCGATTTAGATCTTAACACCTTTTTCATAATATTAATAAATCATTTCAACGTTTGTTTGTTTTTAAAGATGAAATATGAGAAAATGACGAGTTGATTAAATTAAATCTCCACTTTGGAAAGACGAGTTGTTTTTATTTCCTCTGTACCTTCTACTTAGATTTTCTCAGTTTGTATCTTTGTAATCAAACCCGACGTTTTGTCCACTTCATGTTCAAGAGTTATCAGAAAAAGTAATTATTCAAAAAGAGAGAAACTCTGACTTCCTCTGAAACCAGTTGCTTCTTGAATCCCTCACTCGAAACCAGTTAACTTCCACTTCCAGTGAAACCACCAATCACCAGCATCTCCTCTCATTTATACCTCAGACGCAAAATCCATCCCAAGAAGCAAAGCGTGAACGCCTACGTGGTGTTCACAGACGATGAGGGCGTGGCCAAGGCGTTAGAAAGGTCAGAAGGTCAAACCAGCACCAACACAACGTTATAATAACACACAGCTGCTGGGAACTCATCACGTGTTTCCTCTGTTCCACAGTAACGGCACGGAGATCGAGAAGGACTTCCACATCCGAGTAGACCGAGTGACTGACAGCTCAGTAGGTCTTCAACCCGTAGTTAGCATCTGTACGAACTCTGTGCTCAGACTCACGTGATGATAAACCTTCGTGTTCTCCTCTTGCAGCACGATCACAAACGCTCGGTTTTCGTGGGGAATCTCTCGTTTGGTGAGTTCTTCCTCAGTCTCTGGTTCAGCCAACGGCAGCAGATGAACTTCAACACTAACCTGTTAAATCTGATTCTAGAAATAAACGAAAGCGCATTTCGACAACATTTTGAGGAGTGTGGCTCGGTGGAGGCGGTGAGACTGGTCCGGGACCAGACCTCTGGGCTGGGGAAAGGATTTGGATACGTCCTGTTTGAGGTACTCGAAGCTTTCTGATGGAGCAGCTGGGACCATCGTCCTCCTCATCACAACTACACTTAATAAATAACTCGTATTATAGAAGATTTCTTAAACTTAAACAAAAGATAGTATTTATAAAGACTCTGAACATCGACTGTTTATCACATTTGACCTCCGTGTGTCCTCAGAGTCCCGACTCGGTCCAGCTGGCGTTGAAGCTGGACGGCTCGAAGCTGGAGGGCCGAGCCCTCCGGGTGAAGAGGTCCGTGAAGAAAGAAAAACAAAAGAATAAAACAAATGCCAGAGGAGCCACAGGGAGGCCAGGAAGGGGCCCCCCCAAGGGCCCCGCCAAGGGCCTCACCAAGGGCCCCGCTAAGGGCCCCACCAAGGGCCCGGGCCGGGAGAGAGGAGGTTTTAAGTCTCTGAAATTCACAGGAAACCAGCAAAGGTCGACCAAAAGCTCCGGATCCTTCAAAGGACAAATGGTGGATCCAACTAAAAAGAAAAAACTGAAGAAGAAGGTGAAGCCAAACAAGACTGTTCACATCTGAGCCGAGGATTCAACTTCTCAAAGGAAACACGTTCTGACCTGGTTCTGTTGCATGACATTTTCTGTTGTTTATCAAAAGGATTTTCTTAAACCTTTAAATCTGTAAATTGTGAACACAAATAAATTCAAAAGTTTCATTTTGACTCCTCGATCTTAACGCAGGAATGGAATGAGCCGATCAGAATCTAGAGTCTAATAAAGATGGACGACACAGTGAAGCCTCTGGGTCGCCCCCGGGTGGCCAGCTGCATTAGAGATCATTAACCTCCGTGTTAGCAGATGGGACATGAACCAAGCTAAAATAAATAAATCACGGTAGACAGTGTTTGTCAGATGTTTTGTCGGTAAAGGTTCTCAACACACTGATGTTTGTGTAACGACGGGCTGACACATCAGCTGAATCTTCCTGAAGGTGACAATTCTGTGACAATTTGCTAAATACAGTGGAACCAAAAAACTTTGAGAAGATTCTGGTGCAAAAAACCTGCGAGTGATTGACCAGAAGAGAGCTGTCAATCATCTGCTCGGTTACATCAGTCAAAACACAACTTCACTGTTTGTTCAGCGTTTTATTTATTTCTCCAAAGAGGTTCATCGTCTAACACAAACAAAACATTTCATCACTTTGTAAAAAGTGTTTGCATCAGACAGATGAGAACAGAACAATAAATACTGAGAAGCAGAGGAGACGATGTGTTTGTGAGACATCATGAACAACAGGTTTGACAGCGCCCCCTGGTGGACGAGGCCGTCAGCAGCTGTTTGAAACAAAGACCCGGGCCAGTGAGTCAGAACCTGATCACTTAATGTTGGAGCCTGTTAAAAGTTCTGACTTTACCCCAAAACGGGTAATTTCTGTTAAAAAAAAAAACCTAAGCAAAACTGTCACGAGTTCCTTCAGGACGCCGTGGGGGGGGGGGGGGGGGAGACGGTCATCTGGTAACGAGGAGGTCGGGTGATGGTTGGGCGGGGGGGTCGTTTCCTCTCAGCCTTCTCCTCATTCTATATCATCCTCACTCAGACTCTGTGCGCTCACCATACGCTGCAAGAAGACAAAGGTTCAGAGCAGGTTTTAGTTTCAAGACAACATGAGACTGACAGGAGGACCTCTGGCCCACTGGGACCCAGTTGGACCAGTTAGGGCGCTGGTGGGGCTACCTGGCTGATGCTGGGCAGTTTGGTGAGCAGCATCTGGAAGACGGGCGGCGGCAGAGTCTGCTGCAGGACCTGCAGCAGCTGCTGAGGCTGACCACACACGGCGATGGCGTTGGTCAGGTGGTCCACACCTTTCTCATAGTCTCCTGAGGACGGAGACAGAAACACAAGAGGTCTTCATCAAGACGACTCGTCCTGAGAGCCAGACTGAATCAAATGAATCTGCTGCAGGTGGGAGGGGGGGGGGGGGGTTACCCTGAGCCAGCAGCTCCTCCCCCAGCTGGATCTCCTCCAGGAAGAACTTCTGCACCGCCTCAGCGTCCTTCAGGTCCGGGAGCTGCAGGACAATCAACTTCAGTTTAAAAGGGCTGTTCAGAGGCTGGAAGACGTCCTCATGGTCCTGATCTGATTCTGATCTGATCTGATTCTGATCTGATTCTGGTCCTGAGCTGATTCTGATCTGATTCTGATCTGATTCTGATCTGATTCTGGTCCTGAGCTGATTCTGATCTGATTCTGATTCTGATCTGATCTGATTCTGATCTGTTTCTGATCTGATTCTGGTCCTGAGCTGATTCTGATCTGATCTGATTCTGATCTGTTTCTGATCTGATTCTGGTCCTGAGCTGATTCTGATCTGATTCTGATACTGATCTGATTCTGAGCTGATTCTGGTCCTGATCTGATTCTGATTCTGAGCTGATACTGATTCTGATCTGATTCTGATCTGATACTGGTCCTGAGCTGATACTGAGCTGATTCTGGTCCTGAGCTGATACTGATCTGATTCTGATTTGATTCTGATTCTGGTTCTGAGCTGATACTGATTCTGATCTGATTCTGATTCTGATTCTGGTCCTGATCTGATTCTGGTCCTGAGCTGATACTGGTCCAACTCTCCATCAACCCAGTCCATTGGTAACAACACCTCTAACACCAACCTGCTGCGATCTCGGTCAGTTTGTGTTATTGTGCGACTTCCAGTGGGGGAAGAAACCGAGGTGACGTTCACACAACAACACAAACCTTGAGGCCGAGCGGCTGGAGAGACACACACTTAAAACAACAATATGAACCTGTGGTTAAAACAACAACTTTCATGGATTCATGTCGACTATAAAGTTTGAAACTGATAAAACTAAACGATCTGCTGAAGAACCTGTTAAAATAACAAGATGTGATTTAAGAGAATAACAAACAATCACTGATAAGAAGCATCAAAATGAGTCTGTGTAGAAACAAACTGAATTTTAACCTGAATCAGTTGTGTATCAATGTTTGTCATACATGTGTTGTGACATCAGAGAATCTGAACAAGACACTGTCCTCACCTTGGCTTGACCGTCCCTCTCCTTCGCTGCCTGCTGCTTCCTCCTGCCTGCAACCACAACAACACACAGACCATCACACAACAACACACAGACCATCACACAACAACACACAGACCATCACACAACAACACACAGACCATCACACAACAACACACAGACCATCACACAACAACACACAACAACACACAGGCCATCACACAACAACACACAGGCCATCACACAACAACACACAACAACACACAGACCATCACACAACAACACACAGACCATCCCACAACAACACACCGACCATCACACAACAACACACAGGCCATCACACAACAACACACAGGCCATCACACAACAACACACTGGCCATCACACAACAACACACCGACCATCACACAACAACACACCGACCATCACACAACAACACACAGTCCATCACACAACAACACACAGTCCATCACACACCTCTGTGCAACACACGTTCAGATCAGAGATCAGATTAGATCACATACGATATAAGATATAAAATAAGAGATCAGATCAGTGAGTCCTCCTTATGTCCACAGTGGGACACTTCCAGTATCAGACCAGACGTTGGACCACCACCAGAAGAAACTTCCAGATTCAGTAGATTCACGTAAAATCAAGTAACAACAGCAAATCTTCAAATCTCCAGAAAGTCTAATTCAAAGTGTCTCTATGACTCGTTCCTGGAGGTCATCAGCCAATCACAGGTCAAAGACCAACCATCTCCAACAAACCTGCAGAGCCCACAGGAACATGAGCAGAACATGTGGAGAACATGTGGAGAACATGTGGAGAACATGTGCAGAACATGAGCAGAACATGAGCAGAACATGAGCAGAACATGTGGAGAACATGTGCAGAACATGTGCAGAACATGAGCAGAACATGAGCAGAACATGTGGAGAACATGTGCAGAACATGAGCAGAACATGTGCAGAACATGTGCAGAACATGTGCAGAACATGTGCAGAACATGTGCAGAACCGATGTTAAACCAGATTGAAACCAGTTTAACACGTGAGCTCATTAATCTGGGGACATGTGAATGTTGCTCTGAGAAGAGAAACCTGTTTCTACACAGAGTTCAGTTTGTCAGCATGGTGGACCGACCCGAACCGAACCGGATCTGAGCCTGTGGGGAACCGGGAACCGACAAAGAAGAACCAAACCAAACCGAGACTGGACCACACGGACCAGACCACAGGGACCGGATCACAGGGACCGGACGGGCTGGACCACACGGACCGGATCACAGGGACCACACGGACCGGATCACAGGGACCGGACGGGCCGGACCACACGGACCGGATCACAGGGACCACACGGGCCAGATCACAGGGACCGGACGGGCCGGACCACACGGGCCGGATCACAGGGACCACACGGGCTGGATCACAGGGATCGGACGGGCCGGACCACACGGACCGGATCACAGGAACCACACGGGCCGGATCACAGGGACCACACGGACCGGATCACAGGAACCACACGGGCCGGATCACAGGGACCACACGGACCGGATCACAGGGACCACACGGACCGGATCACAGGAACCACACGGGCCGGATCACAGGGACCACACGGACCGGATCACAGGAACCACACGGGCCGGATCACAGGGACCGGACGGGCCGGACCACACGGACCGGATCACAGGGACCACACGGACCGGATCACAGGGACCGGACGGGCCGGACCACACGGACCGGATCACAGGGACCACACGGACCGGATCACAGGGACCGGACGAGCCGGACCACACGGGCCGGATCACAGGGACCACACGGACCGGATCACAGGGACCACACGGGCCGGATCACAGGGACCACACGGACCGGATCACAGGGATCGGACGGGCCGGACCACACGGGCCGGACCACACGGGCCGGACCACACGGACCGGATCACAGGAACCACACGGGCCGGATCACAGGGACCACACGGGCCGGATCACAGGGACCACACGGACCGGATCACAGGAACCACACGGGCCGGATCACAGGGACCACACGGGCCGGATCACAGGGACCACACGGACCGGATCACAGGGACCACACGGACCGGATCACAGGAACCACACGGGCCGGATCACAGGGACCACACGGACCGGACGGAGCCCCTCCCGGCCCGGTGAAGGTGAAGAGGAGGAGGTCAACACTCACGCTCCCGCAGCCGGCTCCTGAACTGCGGGTCGCTCCGTCTCTTCCGGTCGAAGTAGACGCAGTAGCCGACGAGCAGAGCCCCGCACAGCCCCGCAGCTAACGCACTCGACCTGCCGCCCATCATTCCTCCAGCTGCCTCGACCGGAGGTTCCGCTGAGATGTTCTCCGGTGGTTCTCCGGTGAAAGTCGAGATGTTCTCCGGTGATTTGAGATCAGGCGGAGGCTCAGGGCAGTGAGGACCCCTGAGGACCTGACGTAGCTGTCTGTGCAGAGCCTGACGGGAAATGTAAAAAATATAATGTTTCTGCAGCGCATGAAGTTTTTAAGATCTGTGAAGGATCTAAAGTAAGATATGTTTCCCCAGGACACAACATTACAAGTCATTTAGCATTTATCCAGAGCTACTTCCAGTCATCTATGAGGCACAGTTGGGATTCGAACCACCATCCCTCTGGTTGGAGGACAACCGCTCTACAGCCACAGCCACTATAATGTTTATCTATTTCAGAAGCTAGCACACTAACAGACGCCAACCAAACCATCAACCCAACCATGAAATGGTGAAATGACATGGGCCTGAACTATCATCGAATTAGCGGCAGAACCAGCTGATGGCTCAACATTCAAACCCAAAACAAGTCTTTGGAGTAATGAGCTCAAGTCGATGGAGCACTAGACTTTACGATGTGTCATGGACAGTCCTGTCTAACTGTGAGAGATGAACTCTGCAAAGGCTAGACTCCAGATCTGACAACCAGGTGGAACCACCACTCTCCTGGGAGAGGCGCTGTCTTCAATGTGGACCTCCCTGTTTACCGTATGAATTGTCCTCAGACAGGTCAATCAAGACCATGTCCACAGCTGGATCTTCTCAGGTAATGGACACTAGTCAACTGCCTGCAGCCGGCACCAAAGCCTTGTTATCGATGTATAGCACATACAGGCTCCTCTTCAGGGCTTGATCTGTGATGACGGTCATGTGACGGCTAGAGACCAGTCATCAGATCATTCACCTCAGAGTGTATCAGGTTTGTACAAGTCAGACGTTGTGTTGAGGAGAGGGAACGAACAGCCAACATCCTGGAGAGGAGATTTCCTGAAGGTGACTGTGAAGCAGACCAGAACCTTTTCTCCTGGGTGAGAACAGAAGGAGTTTTTTTACTTTGTTCCATCAGTATTTACACAAATCCTCAACTTCACAGGAGAGAAAAATGTGTGTACTCAAGTTTCACTTGAAGATTCTGGTTATTCACTGTTCTGCGAGTTGTTTTTCGACCTGTTGTCAGTGTCTGTCATTGTCCTGCTACTGTCTGTGATATTCAAAGGTCACCTATGAAGACTTCTTTAACCCCATGAGGTTGCAGACAGAGAGAAGCTGTTCAGGTCTTCACTTCTCTGAAGGAGTCGGTTGACCGAGGCCTGAACGAGCTCACAAAAGAAATCCAAGGCAAACAGATGACGACGGAGAAGAAGGCAGAAGATCTCTGAGCTGAGGAAGAGAAGCACTGAGGTGGAGGAGCTCTCCACCTCCTCCACCTCCTCCGAGTCCAAGTCTGTCCACCATCACCTGAGGGGACTGTGGTGAGAGCTGGAGGAGACTCAGTGAGAAGAAGCTGAACGAGAAGCAGCAGTTTGTACCGGAAGTGACTTTTGATCCTTATACAGCAAATCCTCGTCTCATCCTGTGTGACCAGCGAAAACTAGTTTACTCTGATGATGAGGAGAACGAGGTCGATTTTACTTTGAGGTTCAGGTCAATGGAAAGACTAAATGGGAATAGGAGTCTCCAGAGAGTCGACCACCAGGAAGGGAGAAGTCCCACTGAGCCCTGGGAGTGGCTACTGGTCGATATGGGTGAGAAATGGAAGTGAAGTGCTCCTGCTGGTCCGGACGCCGTCTGAGCTTTATTTACTGTTAATAAAGTTTCTCTGGTAGTTTTACTCTTGTTCAGTTAAGAACAGAGGATGTCGCAGCTTGTTAAGATCTAAATAAAATGTGATTATTGATGGTTGGTTGACTTCCTGTTGTAAACTCACTGTGACGAGCTATGTCATCTGCTGTACTTTATTTTGAAGTCGTAAAGGACATTATTTTGACAATCCCAGGCGGAAGCAGATGTTATACAGCGGTGAAGATGCTGAGGAGAGAGCATCTTCATCTTCATCGGTGTTAATGTGGAGGTGATGGCACAGCGGAGATCTTCATCGGTGAATTATTCTTATTTCATCCCCGTCAGTTCGAGTCCCGGTGACTGAGCCCAGACATGGTGGATTTATCCCAAAGTGGTGCAGTGTCTCCCGGACACAGCAGACATGGACCGTGCTCCGGCCCCGGGAACACTGGAAGGAAAGCGTCCAAAAAGTCCCGGACAAGAAGAAGCAAACGAGGCCGGAGGAGACGGAACAAAAAGAGCCAGCGGAACAACCCTCCGCCGTTCCTGCCCCCGGAGGTAGCTCCCTCCGTTAGCTCACAGTTAGCTCACAGTTAGCCCTCCGTTAGCTCACAGTTAGCTCACAGTTAGCCCACAGCTAGCCCCCGTTAGCCGGCAGTTAGCTCACAGTTAGCCCCCCCCCCCCCCCCCCGTTAGCCGGCAGTGAGCCCACAGTGAGCTACCAGTTAGCTCACAGTTAGCCCCCCCCACCCCCGTTAGCCGGCAGTTAGCTCACAGTTAGCACACAGTTAGCCGGCCGTTAGCCCACAGTTAGCCGGCAGTTAGCACACAGTTAGCCCCCCGTTAGCTGCTGCTGGAGAGAGTGTAACGTCACTGTCATACAACACACTATGTAATAACACACATGTAGAACGTGTGTTGATAACGTGTTGAATCTTTTAGCTTCTTACAGCTCTGCTGTTCACTGACGTCACACCGAGCTCCACTCACAAACGTGACTATTCCAAACGTTCATGTGTCTACGGTGAAGAAACCGAGGTCACAGAGGTCAAATGAATGAAACCATTATAACCAGTTAATAAAATGGCGCACCAGTCAACTGGTTGTTTTGGTGGTTTTAGAATCAAAACATCAGGAGTAGTCACTCAACACCACTGGAAATAGACCAGAGGGTTAAATAAAGTCATATGACTGGTTGTGATATTTACTAGTACACATATCAGTCATAAAGCTGCTCTATAACACTTCATGACTCAGGTCCTGAGGGAACTTGTATCATTAGACACAGAATATTAATATGTGTAAAATGAAAGTTGGTCGGTCCCTGATGGACAAACTAAACTGGTTCTACTTTCCCTTCTCATGAGGTTCAATGCTGGGGCTCGTCCCAGTTACACATGTATTTATTATAATGATATGATTGAAGTATAGTGAAGTAACGTGATGAAAGTAGTCAGAGTATCAACTGTAATAATTAGCATTCAGAGAAATGTATTTGAGCTATAAGCAGGGAATTAATGTCACCAAAACAGGTAAAAGATCAAAAAGAAAGTAAAAATTAACAGTTTAGATCGTGTGTTATGACTAAATACTAAATATTAAACTAAAATGATTGAACGTTGCCTCCTTCTCTCCCTGAGCGTCTGTTCTCTGGTGGTGAGTGGGTTCCATCTCCTAAGAGAACAACTGACAGAGAGTCACAGACTGTCAGTCACCTCTTCAGGTTCAGGAGGCAGACGATCACTATTACACAGCTTCATTGTCCTCGCACAAAATACAAACAAACCACACACACACATTCCTACACACACATCTGTCCACAATAATCATTAAATAATAGAAAGACAAAGACAGTATAATAAAAGCATCATATCATAAGCATCATAATGGGCACTAAGTAATATTGCACGAGTATAACCAGTGGTTGCTCTTCAAGTTAAAGGGGGGGGGGGGCTGTTTATCATAGTTCAGTCTGTATTCAGCCTGGAGGTTCTAAAAGTTCTGTTGGTCAGTCTTCTCAGGATGATGCTGTGTTGAAGGTGTTCACCAGTGTGGGCAGAGGGAGTCCCAGTGTGTTCTGTGATGTGTGTGTGATACAACATGTCGACACTCTGGATGGACCAACACAAAAGAAGTCTTAACACAAAGTAGAGCTGCTGTTGAGCCTCTTGACCACAGCAGTGGAGTTGGCTGATCATGTGAGGTCCTCAGTGATGGAGGTCCTTAGGAAGTTAAAACAGGAGACCCTGTCCAGAGGGGACCCTGTTCAGAGGGGACCCTGTCCAGAGGGGACCCTGTTCAGAGGGGACCCTGTTCAGAGGGGACCCTGTCCAGAGGGGACCCTGTTCAGAGGAGACCCTGTTCAGAGGAGACCCTGTCCAGAGGGGACCCTGTCCAGAGGGGACCCTGTTCAGAGGGGACCCTGTCCAGAGGGGACCCTGTTCAGAGGGGACCCTGTCCAGAGGGGACCCTGTTCAGAGGGGACCCTGTTCAGAGGGGACCCTGTCCAGAGGGGACCCTGTTCAGAGGAGACCCTGTTCAGAGGAGACCCTGTCCAGAGGGGACCCTGTCCAGAGGGGACCCTGTTCAGAGGGGACCCTGTCCAGAGGGGACCCTGTTCAGAGGGGACCCTGTCCAGAGGGGACCCTGTCCAGTTGTCCTCCTCATCAGTGTATTCACTGTTCAGTAGTGTTTCAGTTCAGTGAGACTCAGTCCAGAACACAGTGAGTGCAAGGTGACCTTGTTGTTAACGAAGCTCCTCTCTCCTGTGTGTGTCTGCAGGCTGAAGAAGGGAACATTGAATATAAGGTAATTCAGTGTTTTAATTAAATAAATGTTAATGTTATTCATCTTCAGTCGATTAAACTCTGTGGCCTTGACTTGTATTAGTTTCATCAACCGAACCCAGATATTTGAAAATTAGAATTATTTCACTACTGTACCACAAACACACAGACTCTGGAGATCTGCTTCATCTTCATCATCTTCATCATCTTCATCTCTCTCTGCTGTCGCAGCTGAAGCTGGTGAACCCAACTCAGTATCGCTTCGAGCATCTGGCCACGCAGCTGAAGTGGCGCCTGCAGGAGGGCCGCGGCGAGGCCGTCTACCAGATCGGAGTGGAGGACAACGGGCTGCTGGTCGGGCTGACGGAGGCCGACATGAAGGCCTCGCTCAGAACCCTCCAGAGGATGGCGGAGAAGTAGGTGAACTCGTTCATGTCTGAAGGTCGGAGACATCTTCACAGTGACCGACGGTCCTCTTCACGTCATTTTGAAAACACAGGTTGTTGTTGTTAGTATTAGTTTCTGGTGTGTCCTCAGAGTCGGGGCGGACACCACTCTGCTCAGAGAGAGAGAGGTGGACTACGACTTCGACAGAAACACTCGGAAGATCGCAGAAGTCCTCATTCGAAAGGTTCCTGATGACCAGCAGGTGAGGTTCTCCAGGCACGTTTCTGTCAAGTCTGATGAAAGTGGAGCCACATGCTGATCGTTCGATTCCCTCTCCTCATCATGGACGAGGACAGTTCCTGGACCTGCGGGTGGCCGTGCTGGGGAACGTGGACTCAGGGAAGTCCACCCTGTTAGGCGTCCTGACGCAGGGCGAGCTGGACAACGGGCGCGGCCGAGCGCGGCTCAACCTCTTCAGACATCTGCACGAGATCCAGACCGGACGCACGTCCAGCATCAGCTTCGAGATCCTGGGCTTCAACAGCAAAGGAGAGGTGATGGAGTCATGGACCTAAGTCTGACTTTAGATTCTGACAGCTGACGAGGAGGAGTCTTAAGTCCTGACTTTTGTTCTGGTGTCAAATTTGCTTTGAATATTTCTGATGATGAGTCCATTTTAAAACCTTTGAAAGCTACAGAAGAAATATCATAATCTAATGTTGAGATGACCTCAGAGCTTCCTGAGCATCGTCCTCCTGTCGTGTGTCGGCAGGTTGTGAACTACAGCGAGTCTCGGACGGCTGAGGAGATCTGTGAGAGCTCGTCCAAGATGATCACTTTCATCGACCTCGCCGGACACCACAAGTACCTGAAGACCACCATCTTCGGTCTCACCAGCTACTGCCCCGACTTCGCCATGCTGGTGGTGAGCGCCAACACCGGCATCGGTGAGCTGCAGCCACGCACGCCACCCACAGGAAGCAGCCATGTTAGAATTCACACGTCCCAGTGGACGATCAATCCTGCATCCCGATGTTTGTACATCGGTTTATATTAATCTACAAACTTCACCACACTCATGCAACAATTCATTTAGAAATAAAATTATTCTTTGTATTAATTAATTATAAGAATTTTACAATTATCTGTTTGTCCTTTTTCTTACATTCAGTGTTTTCCCCACTAAAACGCACCACTAGAGGGCAGAAGAGGATCCGTCTCACATTCTGTTTTTAAACCTTCAGATCAGGATTTAAGGGTTAAGTGTTTTTAAGTGTGTTTTTGTGGGTTAATTCTTCAGTTTGTCCAAAGTAAACACTGAGGAGACAGAACATGAAGATAAGATTTATCTCATCAGATACTGTGGAATAATGATTTGATATTGTATTGGTTGAATTCAGAAAATTACTCAACGTTTAATATATATATGTATAATATGCAACAACTGTGAAAATAATCAATAATATAAAAAGCAGCAGCCTCAGTGGCTTGTGGGTGATGAAGTCTTCTCCTCCATGCAGCCGGGACCACGCGGGAGCACCTGGGCCTGGCCATGGCGCTGAAGGTTCCCATCTTCATCGTGGTCAGCAAAGTGGATCTGTGTTCCCGTGGCACCGTGGAGCGAACCGTCCGGCAGCTGGAGCGAGTCCTGAAGCAGCCGGGCTGCAACAAGGTCCCCATGGTGGTGTCCAGCCCGGACGACGCCGTGACCGCCGCCCAGCAGTTCACCCAGTCCACATGGTGGGGACAAATACTAATACTACTAATACTACTAATACTAATACTACTGCTGCCTGTTCTGTGTGAGGAATGTTGCCTCTGAGACGTGTTCTCTCAGAGAGTCTGAAGCTGGCGCTGAATAATGCTGCCATATTATTAATGTAGGTGAGGAGGAGGATTTTAAATTCTGAATGTAACAGGACGTCAGTGTAGTGAAGCTAACACAGGAGACAAGTGGTCTCTGTCCCTGGTTGTCTTCAGGACACGTCCTGCAGCATTTAGGACAAACTGCAGAGTCTCTAACGACTTCCTGCTGGAGCCGGATAATAAGGAATTACAATAATCACGTCTGGATGGAACAAAGACCTGGAATCATCTTCTGCATCTTTTTGAGAAAGGACATGTCTGATGTTTGAGAAGTTAAACCAGTGGAAGAGGGCGGTCCTAGAAATGTGTAATAAGTGAGGATCAAAGGACAAATCAGGATCAGAGATCACTCACAAGGTGTGTGTGTGTGTGTGTGTGTGTGTGTGTGTGTGCAGCATCACGCCCATCTTCACTCTGTCCGCTGTGTCTGGAGAGAGTCTGAACCTCCTGAAGGTTTTTCTGAACATCCTCCCTCCACTGAGCAACAGCAAAGAGCAGGAGGAGCTGATGCAGCAGCTCACTGAGTTCCAGGTAACACACACACACACACACACACACACACACACACACACAGGCACACACACACACACACAGGCACACACACACACACACACACACACACACACACACACACACACACAGTAGATAATGAGTGCATTTTCATTTATGGGTGAACTATGCCTTTAACTTCGGGAACCTCAATTTGTCTTTTATTTGTATTTGTATTTTGTTTTGTTAATATTTTCACATTATTTTATAAAAGGTTATAAAGACGATTGATTACTTGATTTACTTTTACATTGATTTGAAGTGAACGTTTTCTTCTTGTGTTTCAGGTGGACGAGATTTACTCAGTTCCAGATGTTGGGACTGTGGTGGGAGGAACTCTGTACAGGTGAGGTAACAGCTGCTTCACATCTGGATCATTTCATTTTAGTCTGACAAGAATAACCTGCGACAGGGAAAAGGAGATTTATAGGAATAAAGTTGAAATATTTTAGTAAAAAACATTTCTTGAAATCTACAGTCACGTTAATATCAGGTGTGTGATGAGGCTTCTTTTAAAGGGTGTGTCTGGTGGGTGTGTTTTATGTGTGTGTGTCCAGTGGAGTGTGCAGGGAGGGCGAGCGGCTCGTGGTCGGTCCCACAGACGAAGGGCGTTTCCTGAGGCTGAAGGTCGGCAGCATCCAGAGGAACCGCTCGGCCTGCCGGGTGCTGCGAGCCGGACAGGCCGCCACGCTGGCTCTAGGAAACTTCGACCGCTCACTGCTGCGCAAGGTCAGAGGTCACGAAGCCAGAGAGCGTGCACGTGGAAGATGATTCCAGACTGATCCATCAACAAATGATCTGTGACACTTTGCAGGGCATGGTGATGGTCAGCCCCAAGATGAACCCGACCATCGGCTGCGAGTTCGAAGCCGCCATCGTCCTGCTCTTCCACGCCAAGACCTTCCGCAGGGGGTCACAGGTCACCGTGCACGTGGGCAACGTCCGGCAGACCGCCACCGTGGAGTGCCTGCACGGGAAGGTCAGTGTTCTCACATGACCTCTCACTAAGAAACTGAACAAGCTGATGAAGATGTTGATGAGGATGAAGGATCATTTCAAAGACTTTTCAACTTCATAACGAGCCTGAGCCTCTTTCAGCTGCGTTGTGTTTCACCTTCATGTTTACACATCATGAACCATCACAGCCTGTTTATCCTCAATACTATTGTCTTATTATTATTATTATTATTATTATTATTATATTACTATTTCTATTGATGAATGTTATTATTATTGGTATTAATGTTAATATCAATATGAATTTTAATGTTAATATTAATGTTCATTGATATATGTTTTACTATTAGTATTCATATTATTTTTGTTATTGTTATTATTATTATTATAATCCCCATTTTCTTTGTATATTGTTGTGGGAACAGAAAGATAAATGACAGAAGGCGGATATATATACATTTAACATTTGTTTTTTTGTTGATGAAAAGTCCAAATGATAGTTATTAAGATTGAAAAATCAAATCTAATGAAATGCAGCCTCATAAACTTAGGATCAAAGCACCACTCAGTGACTTCCTGTGCTGATCAGGTCCTGAGAACCAGTGAGAGCCGAGATCAGCTGAGACCAGAGGAACACGGAGTTCCTCTGGTCTCAGCTGATCCTGAAGCAGCTGATCCCTGAGCAGCTGAGACCAGAGGAACACAGAGTTCCTCTGGTCTCAGCTGATCCTGAAGCAGCTGATCTGATCTCACTGTGTGTCGCGCTGATTAACGAGTTATTTCCTCAAATGAATCTTCCCACGTTAACGTGTTTAATTTTGACAGACCTAATTATTATACATTTTCAATCAAATTTTATTTGTATAACACAAAATCATAACTCTTAACTCTTAAGGCTCTTTACATAGAAGGTCGAGACCTAAACTAGAGAAGTTCTGGACAAACTTTGTTTCCCAGATTGTGTTACTTCTATGTATAGGATGTGAGTTATTAGTTGTTGTGTGTTGCTGCTGGAACACTGTAATATTCCTTCTGGGAGGAATAAAGTCTCTCTCTCTCTCTCCTTGCTGCAGGACGAGCTGCGTACTGGCGAGCGAGCTGTGGTTCGATTCCGCTTCATCAAACACCCTGAGTATCTGCGGCTGGGCGCCAAGCTGCTCTTCAGGGAGGGCGTCACTAAAGGCATCGGCCATGTCACCGGCCTGCTGCCGCCCTTCCAGAACCACGACCAGAACGTGGACCAGAACCTGCAGGAGCATTAACGCCTCCTCTGTCATCAACAGATGTTGAGCTCCTTGAGAACTTTGACCGCCCACACGCAACCTATGCTCCTCTGATGGGGCTTAACCCTAACCCCACATGTCAGCAGATTAATCCGCCTGTCCTGGATCTATAGTCACCTCCTCCCCCGCTCCTGCTGCGACCCGTCAGACTCCATCATCTTCATCTTCATCGTCCTGGCAGCAGCTGCTCGTCTTCAGTTAAAGCTGCAGACTTGAACCCTGGAGGGTTAATCTGACAGATTGATTTAAGATGCTCTCATGAGAAGCAGGATAACGTTTGAGGAGGATTTGAGGAAACATTTTCAAACGGTGCGATGCCGTCATCAGACGCTGGACAGGAAGTCGACCTGGCTCCTCCCACTCCCTCAAACCATGCTGCGACTGGAGGGGAAATCTGAAGAGTGAAAAGATTTGTTTCTTTTCAACAGCTGAGGTGGATTTCCTTTCATAGTTTGTGGATTAGTTCATGAATCCATGATGAGTTTGAGTTTCAATATTTACTTTGCAGTGTGAATTTGCTTCGTTTATCAATCTGAGTTCAGTCCAAACTCAGAGTTCAGCTTCGTCCTCCTACGAGGAGGAACTGCTTGAACAGACTCGGATCAGATGAGCTGGACTCAAGCCAGCAGCGTGTTAGGAAGTGGCTCATTGTGGCTAGCTAGCATTAGCATGGGACTTCAGCAGCTTCAGTTAAACACGTTCTCTTGATCTGAGGTCACACTTCATGAATCAAAGAGCAGCAGTTACTCTTTTATGTGTTAAAGGAGACACATTCTGTTCATGTTGATCCTTTCATTTGTGTTATGACTGTAAAATGTATACATTCTCTAATGTAAGGAAATTAAAAGACATCACTCGTCAGACTGTCCATCGCTGCTGCTCCTCTCTTCAGCCTCCGTCTCAAACACTTGGTTTTAGCTCCTGTCTCTTTAAGAGTCACCGATGCTCCTGCATTCAGCTGCTGTGTCTGACCTGGAAGAGAGGCGGGGCTAACAGTCCCACAGGACCCGCCCCTCACACTGACGGTGAAGCTGAGAACTCGAGTGGCAGAAGAAAGTGTGAACAGAGTTTTCATGACGGACCAACGCTGTGAAACAGATTCAGGATCAGAAGCTTCAGTTTGTGTCAGAGTGTCGTCACTGACACTTTACACTGTGGACACTCATTAAGTTATTCTGACCTGAACAGAGCTGAGGTTTATTCACACACACACACAAACACACAGACACACACACACTAGAGGAAAAGCTGGTATACAAACCAAATACGAAACACAAACTCATGTTAATCATAACCATATTGTTCACTGAGCTGGTTTCATTTATTTAATGTTAATTCAGAGACTCCATTTTATTTATAGTTGTGGTTGTAATTTATGTTTTGTTTATTGAGGATATTTTAATATATTAAATTGAATTCAAAGACAGAATGAATATTCTTGCGAATTAAGTTCATTAATATTTGAAAGGATGAACTTATAGGATTATAGCCTGGATGCCAGACGAATTTAGCCCCGCCCACAACATTTTTGGTCGGGCAGTTCGGTCTGGAGTCGCTCCATTGGGAAAAAATTATGGGGCGTGTTTCAACTGACCAGGAAGTAAAATTCCTCTTTGCTCAATTGGATAGACCTACAACCAATCAGAGCAACGTAGTATGTGACGTATGCTAAGCATCGCATTGTGAGTTATTTACTAACCCGGGTTCACACCGGACGCTTCAGCGCAGCGCCAAGCCTTAAATAACAGCTGGCTCCCATCCACTCCCATGTTAAAACTTTGTGCCGGTCACACCGGAGGCTGAAGCACCGCGAGGCAGCCTTGGCGCAGCGCGGTGCTTCAGCCTCCGGTGTGACCGGCACAAAGCCGTGCAGCGATCTACTGGATCAACGGGTGATATTATTAGCGCCGCCCGGCGGTTCAGTGTCGCTTCAGTGTCCGGTGTGAACAGCCAAGCGCCGGGGCGATAGGGATTAGCGCGGTGCTCTGGCGTCGCCTCCACGTTCTGTGTTCCTCTTTCAAAATGAATGCGCTGTCGATGTCTTCTAAAACAGACTCAATGGCAGCATCTACACATCTCAGCTCGCCAGCGGCAGCCATGTTTGTTGAAAACGAATTCAACCCGAGGGCACTGTGATGACGTGGTTGATTACGTTACCGTTGATCATCTGTCAATCATCGTATAAAGCCCGCCCTGACAATCTGATTGGCCTGGTCGGGCCATCATTTTTTCCCAATGGAGCGACTCCAGACCGAACTGCCCGACCAAAAATGTTGTGGGCGGGGCTAAGTTCGTCTGGCATCCAGGCTAATAGGATTATGCTCTATTATCATAACAGTGGTTCACAATGACAATAATCATATTTATTGGAGTGATTGCAGTCTCTGATCGTCTTTATAAACACTCACTGATGGTCTGACAGATGTGAAGAAAAACTCTTTTAAACCTTTTTCTTTGTCTCTGATCATCTCGTCAGATCTTCGTGTTCCGTCATCTTCATCACCTCCAGAGACAAGGTTCCATCTTTCCACCCTTTGGTTGATTGGCTGCTCAGCGTCACATTGGAACATTTGATTCATATTAGACAACAGAGGTCGAGAAGGAGGAAACACATGTTTCTGAGGAAATAAAAAGTTGGATCATCTGCAAACAATCACATGTTCTTAAGGCCTATAGGCTGATATATGCTTCTCCGTTTTGATGGACACGGACAAATGGGACCGCCCCCTCCGTGGTGGGACCTCCTCTCCGTGGTGGAACCTCCTCTCCGTGGTGGGACCGCCCCCTCCGTGGTGGGACCTCCTCTCCGTGGTGGAACCTCCTCTCCGTGGTGGGACCTCCTCTCCGTGGTGGGACCTCCTCTCCGTGGTGGAACCTCCTCTCCGTGGTGGAACCTCTTCTCCGTGGTGGGACCTCCTCTCCGTGGTGGGACCTCCTCTCCGTGGTGGAACCTCCTCTCCAGCTCCTCAGAGCTTTTCGTGCAGCTCTGATTGTTCTAACTACACGTCGGCATGGCGGAGAGCCTACGCAGAGCCCTTGGCTGTGATTGGTCCGCTAACGACAGCATTTCCGAACGACATCATTTCCGGACCTCAAACTTCCTGTTTCATTCCCTATAGCACAATAGGGTTTGGGTTATAATGCCCAAACACAACTAAGATTCTACGATTAGTGTGACAAGTGAGTTAAGCCAACGGCATCTGTGTACGGTCACATACGGTTATAACGCCCTGTCATAACGGCGCTAGCATGCTAGCCACCATGCTAACTGCGCTGTCACGACTTTAATTCCACGGTTATCGTGACACTGTTTCTCAAACACCGACAGGTTAGAAGCAAACACTCTGTGGTAGTTGGTATCGGGAGTCCCTGCGGACTGTGTGGAAGCTTGAAGCAGTGGAATTAGCAACGCAGCTCAGGAACAAGAGCGGGGAACTGTTAAGAAACGATCACATCAGCATTAGACTCGCTGGTCGTCACTTTATTTCAGGTAAAACTGTTGATTCTAGCGTCATCGACAGCCTTCCTCTGTTAGCTGCCATCGTTCACTGTGTGTGAGGAGCCGGGAGGACGTAAACAAACAATCAACGACTTCTTCTGCATATATAGAACTCTTGAGGGAGGCTTCTCTAAGCTCGTCTTCCGTTGCGCCACCTATCGGTCTGGCGGTGAATTGTTTTCAGCACACACAGCTTTCAGAGAACCATAAATGAAAAAGAGTCCGCTGAAAGGACATGAAGGGCCCACTAGGGGCAGTGCAGCAAGTAGTTCAACACACGAAGAAGACATTTTAACAACGGTGGAACTTTATATAAAGAGGATCAGTGACTGTATATAAAGACCATAAGCGATGTTAAAGAATTAAACAAGAAACTAAACAAAAGCCAAACATTAGATTTTAATGTTAAACCAACTGAAGCAGAACAGAGACGAGTAAAATAAATCAGTTTCATTCAGTGTTTGTAGAAATTAAATCTCACATATCATATTTAACGGTTCTGGTGCATTAGAAACATGTTTTTGGTAAATCAACCCCGTAAATTAATCTTTTAATAATTTAGCTATTTTATTACATTCTGGGTGAAACTAGTTGATCCTGTGAAAGAAGGTTTACATTTTTAATAATAAATACAAAATTAAATAATTAAAAAAGAGACTTTGTAGTTTCAGTCTTTGGGACGTTTGCTCAAATAGTTTCCTTTGATGTCAATGTTCAATCAAATAAAAATTCAATCTTGAAAAAAGACAGAATATAAAAAAATGGACCAAAAATAATTTCTCATTTCCTTTGAGGCTCTCGGACGTCAGAGGAAAAACCACTGGAACAAATGAGTTGAGGAGAAGTAAAACTGTGCAGATTGAAAAACATCCGTCTCTTTTGGACACACACTCCTGAGTCCAGAGGACGTCCCTTGCTGCTCGTCTCATGGAGGACTTGTCCCTGGGAGGTTCACGCCAGGCTCCTCTGCCGCGGTTTGATCCTCAGATACAGCTGGGAAATAAAAAGAGTTTGTCGTTAAGATAAAGTTAAAAACAGGAACTTCTTACATCAGACTGTTGAGTCACAGGATCCTCAGAGCTGCTTTCAGGCCTGATTCAAAGAGATTTAGGGTTGACGGTTCAATTCCCTGTGGAGTTTAATGAAGAGAGCAGGACTTCAGACTCGTCCTGCGTTACGTGAAGGAGGACAAGGTCTGAAGAGGATGATCCACATTCATCTCCTTTAAATTCTGCCTTGTAACCTTTGACTCAATTCTGCCTGTAACACAAACGGTCAAAGAAAATGAAGCCAACATGGAAGTGTCTGAAAACTGCATTCTCTCAGATGACCAGTAGAGGGCAAGACACGTAGCACATAATTCAGGCTTTCGTCCCTAAAGTCTCCAGAGGAGGAGCCGGAGCTTCAGCATCCAGCTCCTCTCCTGTGGAATCATCTCAGCTCCAGTTGTGGAGGCAGACTCCCTCTGTAAGTTGAGGAGTCAAACCTGCCTTTACAGTAAAGCTTCTAGTTAGACCCAGTCCAGGTAAGTCTTAGACCTGATCTTAGTTCTGCTGCTGTAGGTCTAGAAGGTCGGGGTCGTGTGACACATAGAGCTTCTCTTTCCTCTTCTCCCTCTCAATCACATTAATGTCTCATCAACACATGGTACTGACGTGACTCCTTCACCAGAGTTCTGCTGCTCCATCAGATCCAGGATCAGAGCTGCAGCACATCGTGGATCCTTATGTGGATCACAGACTGTGATCATGGACCATAGATCCTGATGGTGGATCCTGATCATGGACCATAGATCCTGATGGTGGATCACAGGCTGTGATCATGGACCATAGATCCTGCTGGTGGATCCTGATCATGGACCATAGATCCTGATGGTGGATCCTAATCATGGACCATAGATCCTGATGTGGATCAGAGACTGTGATCATGGACCATAGATCCTGATGGTGGATCACAGGCTGTGATCATGGACCATAGATCCTGCTGGTGGATCCTGATCATGGACCATAGATCCTGATGGTGGATCCTAATCATGGACCATAGATCCTGATGTGGATCAGAGACTGTGATCATGGACCATGGATCCTGATGGTGAATCCTGATCATGGACCATAGATCCTGATGGTGGATCCTGATCATGGACCATAGATCCTGATGGTGGATCACAGACTGTGATCATGGACCATAGATCATGATGGTGGATCCTAATCATGGACCATAGATCCTGATGGTGGATCCTGATCATGGACCATAGATCCTGATGGTGGATCACAGACTGTGATCATGGACCATAGATCATGATGGTGGATCCTAATCATGGACCATAGATCATGATGGTGGATCACAGACTGTGATCATGGACCATAGATCATGATGGTGGATCCTAATCATGGACCATAGATCCTGATGGTGGATCACAGACTGTGATCATGGACCATAGGTCCTGATGGTGGATCCTGATCATGGACCATAGGTCCTGATGTTGGATCCTGATCATGGACCATAGATCCTGATGGTGTATCCTGATCATGGACCATAGATCCTGATGGTGGATCCTGATCATGGACCATGGATCCTGATTGTGGATCACAGACTGTGATCATGGACCATAGATCCTGATGGTGGATCACAGACTGTGATCATGGACCATAGATCCTGATGGTGGATCACAGGCTGTGATCATGGACCATAGATCCCGATGGTGAATCCTGATCATGGACCATAGATCCTGATGGTGGATCCTGATCATGGACCAGTGGTTGGCAGCTGATTGTGGATCATGATTATAACTAGACTGTGTAGATATACAATACACAGTACAAACACTTGATGAATCTCTAGATTTGTGTTGGACACTCTACTCTCTATATTTGTGATATTGTTGTTGTTGCTCTGTTACACACATTTGATGAACTGATTCATTTTTCTTCAAGTATCTCTATCAGCAGTTTAAAGACAAACTCAGTGGCCTCACCCCCAGGAGGTTGCGGGGGATGTAGCCCTCTCCATCTCCACATCGTGCCCACCACCAGTCCGTCTCCAGCTCGTCCTCCCGTCTCAGCACCGTCATGCAGTCGCCCTCAGTGAAGCCCAGCTCATCGTCCCTCTGGGGCTCGTAATCCCACAGGGCGTACACCACGCCGCGGTTCATCACGCCCATCTTCTCCTGAACGCCTGCCAGGACAGAGAAGGTCAGTGGAGCTGTGACAAACAGTGAGACACAATCAAAAGCTCCTCAGGACCCTGAAGGAGCTCTGCATCTACCCCACTACCCGAAGGAGCTCTGCATCTACCCCACTACCCGAAGGAGCTCTGCATCTACCCCACTACCCGAAGGAGCTCTGCATCTACCCCACTACCCGAAGGAGCTCTGCATCTACCCCACTACCCGAAGGAGGTCTGCATCTACCCCACTACCCGAAGGAGCTCTGCATGTACCCCACTACCTGAAGGAGCTCTGCATGTACCCCACTACCTGAAGGAGCTCTGCATGTACCCCACTACCTGAAGGAGCTCTGCATGTACCACACTACCTGAAGGAGCTCTGCATCTATCCCACTACCTGAAGGAGCTCTGCATCTACCCCACTACCCGAAGGAGCTCTGCATCTACCACACTACCCGAAGGAGCTCTGCATCTACCCCACTACCCGAAGGAGCTCTGCATGTACCCCACTACCCGAAGGAGCTCTGCATCTACCCCACTACCCGAAGGAGCTCTGCATCTACCCCACTACCCGAAGGAGCTCTGCATCTACCCCACTACCCGAAGGAGCTCTGCATCTACCCCACTACCTGAAGGAGCTCTGCATCTACCCCACTACCCGAAGGAGCTCTGCATCTACCCCACTACCTGAAGGAGCTCTGCATCTACCCCACTACCTGAAGGAGCTCTGCATCTACCCCACTACCCGAAGGAGCTCTGCATCTACCCCACTACCCGAAGGAGCTCTGCATGTACCCCACTACCCGAAGGAGCTCTGCATCTACCCCACTACCCGAAGGAGCTCTGCATCTACCCCACTACCTGAAGGAGCTCTGCATCTACCCCACTACCTGAAGGAGCTCTGCATCTACCCCACTACCCGAAGGAGCTCTGCATGTACCCCACTACCCGAAGGAGCTCTGCATCTACCCCACTACCCGAAGGAGCTCTGCATCTACCCCACTACCCGAAGGGGCTCTGCATCTACCCAACTACCCGAAGGAGCTCTGCAACTACCCCACTACCTGAAGGAGCTCTGCAACTACCCCACTACCTGAAGGAGCTCTGCATGTACCCCACTACCTGAAGGAGCTCTGCATCTACCCCACTACCTGAAGGAGCTCTGCATCTACCCCACTACCTGAAGGAGCTCTGCATGTACCCCACTACCTAAAGGAGCTCTGCATCTACCCCACTACCTGAAGGAGCTCTGCATGTACCCCACTACCTGAAGGAGCTCTGCAACTACCCCACTACCTGAAGGAGCTCTGCATGTACCCCACTACCTGAAGGAGCTCTGCATGTACCCCACTACCTGAAGGAGCTCTGCATCTACCCCACTACCTGAAGGAGCTCTGCAACTACCCCACTACCTGAAGGAGCTCTGCAACTACCCCACTACCTGAAGGAGCTCTGCATGTACCCCACTACCTGAAGGAGCTCTGCAACTACCCCACTACCTGAAGGAGCTCTGCAACTACCCCACTACCTGAAGGAGCTCTGCATGTACCCCACTACCTGAAGGAGCTCTGCATCTACCCCACTACCTAAAGGAGCTCTGCATCTACACCACTACCTGAAGGAGCTCTGCATGTACCCAGCTTCCTGAAGGAGCTCTGCAACTACCCCACTACCTGAAGGAGCTCTGCATCTACCCCACTAGCTGAAGGAGCTCTGCATGTACCCCACTACCTGAAGGAGCTCTGCAACTACCCCACTACCTGAAGGAGCTCTGCATGTACCCCACTACCTGAAGGAGCTCTGCATGTACCCCACTACCTGAAGGAGCTCTGCAACTACCCCACTACCTGAAGGAGCTCTGCATGTACCCCACTACCTGAAGGAGCTCTGCAACTACCCCACTACCTGAAGGAGCTCTGCAACTACCCCACTACCTGAAGGAGCTCTGCATGTACCCCACTACCTGAAGGAGCTCTGCATCTACCCCACTACCTAAAGGAGCTCTGCATGTACCCAGCTTCCTGAAGGAGCTCTGCAACTACCCCACTACCTGAAGGAGCTCTGCATCTACCCCACTAGCTGAAGGAGCTCTGCATGTACCCCACTACCTGAAGGAGCTCTGCAACTACCCCACTACCTGAAGGAGCTCTGCATGTACCCCACTACCTGAAGGAGCTCTGCATGTACCCCACTACCTGAAGGAGCTCTGCATCTACCCCACTACCTGAAGGAGCTCTGCATGTACCCAGCTTCCTGAAGGAGCTCTGCAACTACCCCACTACCTGAAGGAGCTCTGCATCTACCCCACTAGCTGAAGGAGCTCTGCATGTACCCCACTACCTGAAGGAGCTCTGCAACTACCCCACTACCTGAAGGAGCTCTGCATGTACCCCACTACCTGAAGGAGCTCTGCATGTACCCAGCTTCCTGAAGGAGCTCTGCAACTACCCCACTACCTGAAGGAGCTCTGCATCTACCCCACTAGCTGAAGGAGCTCTGCATGTACCCCACTACCTGAAGGAGCTCTGCAATTACCCCACTACCTGAAGGAGCTCTGCATGTACCCCACTACCTGAAGGAGCTCTGCATGTACCCCACTACCTGAAGGAGCTCTGCATCTACCCCACTACCTGAAGGAGCTCTGCAACTACCCCACTACCTGAAGGAGCTCTGCATGTACCCCACTACCTAAAGGAGCTCTGCATCTACCCCACTACCTGAAGGAGCTCTGCATGTACCCCACTACCTAAAGGAGCTCTGCATCTACCCCACTACCTGAAGGAGCTCTGCATCTACCACACTACCTGAAGGAGCTCTGCATCTACCCCACTACCTGAAGGAGCTCTGCATCTACCACACTACCTCGATGGAACTCCTGCAACTCCAAACTATTCCTGTTAAGGGACTAATAAATCGTATTTTATAGATCCAGTTTTGGGAACATTAGATAATCAGGAGCAATCCTCACGGTCTCTGGAAGCTCCTTGTGGTCTCAGTTGACCCGTGTGGGAATCAACATTCCCCCCCCCATCACAGACCTCAGCTTCTGTTTCCAGTGAACATGTCACATGACCGTTTCTCACCATAGAGGAACTGGGAGCACTGCTGGTAGCCGTCCTCCATTTCCTCACATTTGTCGGCAGCAGTTTGCATGTCGCTGTAAGTTGTGGCGAACACGGCCCCCCCCGACTCCACCAGGAACTTACAGACCTGAACGTTGTTACACGAGGCAGCGCAGTGGAGCGGAGTCCTGGAGGAACAAGAGGAATCAACTGGTTACCACAGCCTCTGGACGCAGAGCCCACTGGCAGACCAGTGATGTTCACACTCACCAGCCGTCGCTGTCGGCAGCGTTGACGTTGACTCCGAACTGAACCAGGAACTTGACGATATCCGTGTGTCCGGCGCAGACGGCGTTGTGCAGCGCGGTGATGCCCTCGTCGTTGGCTGAGCTGGGGTCGTCCACCTGGAGACACCAGAGCTCATTCTCACTTCCACTCAGCAGCTCCACTGGTTCATTTAACAATGTGAACATCACACAGCTTTAAAAACACAATGCTGCTTTTACATATAGATAGTTTCCTCTAAATAAGAGTGATTATAAGATGAGTGATTGTCACTGATTCATTAAATATGAATTAATGTGATCATTTCAGTGGAGCGACTCCCTGATAGAGCGTCTGACGACACTCACGTTGAAGATGACCCTCTGGACCAGGTCGTACTCGCCCTCCAGAGAACAGTCCAGCAGAAGAGCCAGAGCGTTGAACTTCACCCGCAGCGTGGGGTCCACCCGCTCCGATCCGACTCTCCTGAGGATAGACCTCTTACCCTGAGAGAAACAACAGAGGAACGGGGAACTGAGCCTTTCATACTAATAATACAATTGTATAAGAACTTTCTTACAAGAAAAGTAGCTTTACAAACAATATAGATAAAAACACGTTGTGTGTAAGATCTACTTAAAGTCTGAAGTAAAGAGAAATGTATTAAAGTTGTTTACTGAACCAGCTTCTCTGATACACAACTTGTAGTTGAAGCATCTCAGATATTCTCTGGTTTGTTGGAACCTCTGATTTGCTGCAGATGTTCTCAGTGTTCTAGAGGGAACATGGTTCTCTAGAGAGGCAGCTGTGTAACTGGGTCAGAACCTTGTGTGTGAGGAGGAGAACCTTCAAGTCAAACCTATGTGGAAGAACCAGAGCAGCTGAATCTTATGTGTTCTCTGGTTCTGGTTCTGAATGAGTCTCTTTGTTTCTATTGGACGCTGTAAGAAGATTGATTTATAACTCGTCCAATCTTTGCTCAGTTTCTCAGGAGTTTTTTCCAGTTACTACTCGTCCATGTGTTTGTTGCTGGAAGACGTTTAAATGGAGCCGAACCTTAACCCTTCATTCTCATAATAACACAACAATGAGCCCTGCTGATTATTGTCCCACTGAAACGCTCACCGGCGGAACTGGTTCCTGCCCCATGACCTCGGGCGGCTGCAGGTTGCTGGTGTGGTCTCCTTGCTCTGTCTCCCCACAGCTGGGGTATGGTGGGGGGGGGTACGGGGGGAACTCGTCTGGAAAGTGGTCGTGGTGGACTGAGGACGGACACAGCTCCTCCTCCTTGTCCTCCAGGGCGGGCCACTGGGAGCAGCAAGAGGCGGGGTCAGGGATGGGTGAGCGAGGGGGCAGAGGGGGCGGAGTCAGGGAGTCCTCAGGGCTCTCAGCGAGCAATTGGTTGAAGCTCAACCCAGTGTTGTCATGGACATCCAGCCCGCCCCCCCGGTGGTTGTGTCCCCCAGGCTGGACACATGTCTCCGCTGGACTGACTGTCTCGCAGGGAATGGTTTCCATGGCAGCCAGAGTGGTCTTCTGGTAGAGCAGCTTCTGGATGTTGGGTCCGGCCGGGCCCTCGGGCTCCGTGATGGAGCTGCGCTTCTTCAGGGGCCGGGGGGCGTGGTGCAGCCGGCGCCGCAGGGCCTCGAGGTCCGCATCACTGGGGTTCCTGTGAGGGTTGGACAGGAAGGGGAGGAGCTTGGTGGGGCTGAGCGGTCTGGGCGTGGCTTGTTCGGCCGTCTCTCCACTGACCCCTTTGCCGTTACCCAGACAACCAGCCTCGCTCCCATCAGACACACAGGCATCAGAATTCAGGCCGGAGTCGTCTGAGGAGACCGACTGCTGCCCCCCGCTGGCCGGGAGGACCGGCTTCCCGTACACTGTAGTGAGGCAGAGACACTGAGGTCAGAACAACAGGAAGTTAAACACACAACATGTGATCTACAACAGAGTGAGTGCTGCACCTCGGGGCTGGCTGCGGGGCAGCGTGCCCTGGCCTCCTGGCTGGTAGCCCTTCCCCAGAGACGCCTGCTTGGTGTACATGGAGTAGATGGATGAGGCCGCCAGCGTCTGAGGCTTCTGCAGCAGAGGGCCGTCTGAGAGGTCGGGGGTGTACGGCCGGACGGCAGCGGTGGGGGGGCTCTCCTGCTTGCTGGGCAGAGGGAGTGTACTGCAGTGGCTGGAGAGGACGCCTGGAGCCCTGAGGTGGCCGCCGACCGGCCGAGCCTTACCAGGGAAGGTCCCGGTGCTGTAGGGGGGCCTGGAGAAGGTTGGTGGGCCGGACGAAGAGAGCGATGTGGGCTTACCGGGAACAGGAGGTGGCGCTGTCACCTGGGACAAACATTTACCTGAAGCCTAGAGGGGAAATACAGAGCAAAACATGGACATAAAGAGCACCTCTTCTTTTTACTAATGAAGGTTGGTGCCTTCACAATACTAGAGAGCTGTGGGGAGGCATGAGAATCATCACAAGCATGAAGACCCTTCAGAGAAGTGGAGGAGATAAAAGAACCTGCTCCTCATCACGTTTGACTTTCTAACACAGGACAATCTGTCCTCAACCTCTTATGTCCCCATCAGGACCTGGTTCAGACTCCTCCAGCCTCCCAGCACCCAGGGCTCCTCTGTGCTGGGAGGCTGGATGAACTGGTTCAGCTCAGGACCTGGTTCAGACTCCTCCAGCCTGCAGGCACCCAGGGCTCCTTGGTGCTGTCAGACATTAGACTGAGCACAGGTCCTGCAGTCAAACACTGTGTCTCAGGACAGAACTGATTCTATCTATTACACAGAATGGACATGAACACAGCTCTGATCCCTGTATCTATATTTTACATAAAAAAAAACCACAACTGTGTGTATATATAGCATTATCTCTACTCTATATAATATTTATATTCATATTTTTAGTATTACTATTTTCCCTTGCGCTGCTACTTTCTTGTGCTACGGTGTCATTTGTAAATTTCCTCTATGGAGGATAAAAAAAGTCGTACCTGATTGTCCCTGAGCAGGGTGTCAGTGCTGTGATTGGTCCGTGATGGGACAGGAGGCGGGTTGTCAGATCCACAAAGTCCTCTGAGACCTGTGGGGGTCTCATCACCTACCGGAAAGAAAACCTTCATCATAACACAAACGTCTTCCTCTCTGTCGGAGGGATTCATTAAAAACATCGATCAGACAGAAAGACGCTTGAAAGCGTCTCTGCTAGTTTCTGAAGTGAGAATTTAAACATTTAAAATGTTGGAATTGATAACATCATTCTCGTTATCGTTTGCTTCCACCAACCAATCAGAAGCCGGACATACAGTCTCCTGTTATGACCTTGAACCTTCTGGATGTAAAAGGACGAATATAAAACACAAAATAAGTAGTTTTTCTGACATTTGTATAAATGAATATAAACTTTGAAGTGTTTCATCACCTCTCAGCAGAGAAGTAAATATTTGTGCATATTTTGGACGCTGCAGAAACTGACCTGAGTTGCAGTAGCTGAGGCTGGACACACGAGGCAGTGTGGAGGCGTGGCCGTGACCTCCGCTAGATGTAGGAAGTGCTCTGGCCTTCCAGTCTGAGCGGTCGCTCATTTGAGAGGAGCTGAAACCTGCAACAGCAGAAGAAGATTAAATCCAGAAGACATGAAGAGCAGCTGAGGAGCTGTGGGTGGAAACCAGCTTATCTGAAACTCATTCAACTCAACCTGCGGCCGGCTTGACGGGTCTGGGAGGCGGCTTCAGGGACGAGTCGGGTGTGGGCTTCACCGAAGGCTCCTGGCGAGCCGGCACCGGAGGTCCCTGAGAGCCTGCTGTGGAGGACGGCTGAATGTATGGCCCCACTGCCGCCACTCTGGAGCCCACGCCATGCTGGGGGGCGTGGCCCTCTGACACCACCTGCAGGGAACCAGCAGATCTGAGTGCTGCAGGGTTTTGGGCTGGACTTAAGTATGATGTAAAACCAGGAGATCAATGAACTAGTGCTGGAACCAGAGCTACAGGAACAACATGGAGGATCTCTTCTTACTGGCAGGTTCTCCTTCTGCTGCAGGGCGGCCTTCTTCTTCCACAGCCGCTGCCGGAGCTCGGCCAGCCGGCGGTCCATGGCCGCCACCTCCAGGTTCCTCTTGTTCAGGCCGTCTCTCTGCTGCTGCAGACGTGAGCTCTGCTCCTGGTTCAGTTTGTTCCTCAGCTGAGGAGGACGAAGACTTGGGTTCAGCCGAGGGGACGGACACAGGGAAAGGACGAAGCAGCAAACACAGTTAGCCTAGCCCGCCTGCTAGGCTAAGGTTAGCCTCACTCACTCGTTTAATATTTAGCATAATGATGATGTGTTGACATGTTCACCAGAAGAGTTCGTGTGAACTTCTAACAATGAAAGAAAAAATCACGGAGGAATAAAGTTGAATTTTCCATTGGATGGTAAATGAATATTTTGTCATTTTAGTCATATTGAATTTTAAATCGTAGCATCGACCAATAACCTGCATGTGAAGTGTTTAGGGAACATATGTAAATTACAGTGTCGACCATAGACTTAATAAAGACGATGGGTGCACACACTTCTAAAGTCTCTGCGGCAGTGATCTCCACCAATCAGGAGCCAGTGTCAGCTGTCAATCATCACGTCTCAGTTTGTAGATCATCAAACTGGTTCAAACCAGTCGGATCAGAAACACGTGAACAGACATCAGAGACATGTCCACGTCTCCTGTGGTGGAGACACTTTGGCTTCACTCTAGAGACGTCGTCCATCTTTATTTACAGTCTGTGGGTTTATATAGTCTCAGAGTTATTTCCACCTGGTGGACGAGAGTGGAACAGCAGGTCTTCTTGACCGTTCACGTTATATCGACTGAGGGTTAGCAGACCGGTGTGTGAGGCGTTTCAGGGCATCTGTAAATTGTAGCTACAGAAATAAATAATGATGATAATTAATAACTGTGGTTACACAACCTCCCTGCAACTCAGTGACACAGACACAGACACAGACACTGACAGACACAGACCTCTCAACCAGCTGTGGTGAGTTCTGACCTGCAGCTCTTTACAGAGCAGCTCCAGCTCCCCGGTGGAGGAGGCCGTGGTATGGAGGTGAGGAGGTGGGGGGGGTGGCTCCATCCGAGGGCTCCTCAGCACCTCCAGCTGGTCACTGAGCTCCTCCAGCCTGGCCACCGCAACCAGCAGCTCCCTCTGCTTCTGCTGGAACAGACCAGTCATCTGCTCCACCTCCTCCACTGAACCACAGACACACATTCAGAACAACCAGCTGCAGCTTTATGACTGTAGAAGCCACAGTTATAGAGACACAGACACAGACACAGACGCTGACACAGACGCTGAAGCAGACGCTGACACAGACACAGACAGACACTGACAGACACAGACACTGACACAGACACTGACACTGACACAGACACTGACGCAGACGCTGAAGCAGACACTGACACAGGCACAGACAGACACAGACACAGACACAGACACAGACACTGACACAGACACTGACGCAGATACTGACGCAGACGCTGAAGCAGACACTGACACAGACACAGACACTGACACTGACACAGACACTGACGCAGATACTGATGCAGACGCTGAAGCAGACACTGACACAGGCACAGACAGACACAGACACAGACACAGACACTGACACAGACACTGACGCAGATACTGACGCAGACGCTGAAGCAGAGACTGACAAAGACACAGACAGACACTGACACAGACACAGACAGACACTGACACAGACACAGACGCAGACACAGACACAGACACAGATGCAGACACAGACACAGACACAGACAGACACTGACAGACACTGACACAGACACATACACAGACGCAGACGCAGACGCAGACACAGACACAGACACAGACAGACACTGGCAGACACAGACACTGACACAGACGCAGACACAGACAGACACTGACACAGACGCTGAAGCAGACGCTGACACAGACACAGACAGACACTGACAGACACTGACACAGACACAGACACAGACACTGACGCAGACGCTGACGCAGACGCTGGCACAGACACTGACACAGACACAGACAGACACAGACACAGACACAGACACAGACACTGACACAGACACTGACGCAGATACTGACGCAGACGCTGAAGCAGACACTGACACAGACACAGACAGACACAGACAAAGACAGACACAGATACTGACGCAGACACTGACGCAGACGCTGACGCAGACACTGACAGACACTGACACAGACACAGACGCAGACACAGACACAGACACAGATGCAGACACAGACACAGACACAGACACAGACAGACACTGGCAGACACAGACACTGACACAGACGCAGACACAGACAGACACTGACACAGACGCTGAAGCAGACGCTGACACAGACACATACACAGACGCAGACGCAGACGCAGACACAGACACAGACACAGACAGACACTGGCAGACACAGACACTGACACAGACGCAGACACAGACAGACACTGACACAGACGCTGAAGCAGACGCTGACACAGACACAGACAGACACTGACAGACACTGACACAGACACAGACACAGACACTGACGCAGACGCTGACGCAGACGCTGGCACAGACACTGACACAGACACAGACAGACACAGACACAGACACAGACACAGACACTGACACAGACACTGACGCAGATACTGACGCAGACGCTGAAGCAGACACTGACACAGACACAGACAGACACAGACAAAGACAGACACAGATACTGACGCAGACACTGACGCAGACGCTGACGCAGACACTGACAGACACTGACACAGACACAGACGCAGACACAGACACAGACACAGATGCAGACACAGACACAGACACAGACACAGACAGACACTGGCAGACACAGACACTGACACAGACGCAGACACAGACAGACACTGACACAGACGCTGAAGCAGACGCTGACACAGACAGACACTGACAGACACTGACACAGACGCAGACACTGACACAGACACAGACACTGACACAGACACAGACACTGACAGACACTGACACAGACACAGACACTGACACAGACACAGACGCAGACACAGACACAGACACAGATGCAGACACAGACACAGACACAGACAGACACTGACAGACACTGACACAGACACAGACACAGACGCAGACACAGACACAGACACAGACACAGACACAGACAGACACTGGCAGACACAGACACTGACACAGACGCAGACACAGACAGACACTGACACAGACGCTGAAGCAGACGCTGACACAGACAGACACTGACAGACACTGACACAGACGCAGACACTGACACAGACACAGACACTGACACAGACACAGACACAGATGCAGACACAGACACAGACACAGACAGACACTGACAGACACTGACAGACACTGACACAGACACAGACACAGACGCAGACACAGACACAGACACAGACACAGACACAGACAGACACTGGCAGACACAGACACTGACACAGACGCAGACACAGACAGACACTGACACAGACGCTGAAGCAGACGCTGACACAGACAGACACTGACAGACACTGACACAGACGCAGACACTGACACAGACACAGACACTGACACAGACACAGACACTGACAGACACTGACACAGACACAGACACTGACACAGACACTGACGCAGATACTGACGCAGACGCTGAAGCAGACACTGACAGAGACACAGACAGACACAGATACTGACGCAGACGCAGACGCAGACACTGACACAGATACAGACACTGACACAGACACAGACACTGACAGACACTGACACAGACACTGACACAGACACTGACGCAGATACTGACGCAAACGCTGAAGCAGACACTGACAGAGACACAGACAGACACAGATACTGACGCAGACGCTGACGCAGACACTGACAGACACTGACACAGACACAGACGCAGACGCAGACACAGACACAGACACAGACGCAGACACAGACACAGACAGACACTGACAGACACTGACACAGACGCAGACGCAGACACTGACACAGACAGACGCTGACACAGACGCTGACACAGACACAGACAGACACTGACAGACACAGACACAGACACTGACACTGACACAGACACAGACAGACGCTGACACAGACGCTGAAGCAGACACTAACACAGACACAGACACTGACCGAGTTTACTGTTGCTGAGGCGTTTCTGCTCCACTTGGCCCCTGAGGGCCCGGACCCGCCGCAGCTTGGCCTCCTGGTTCTGTGCGTTCTCTCGGAGCTGCTGCAGTCGCTCCTGCTCAGACGCCTCCTGCTGCTGCTGCTGCTCCTGCAGCTTCAGGGAGCGCAGCCGCTGCTCCTGCAACAGACAACAGGGGTCATGAGGAGGAGAAGGAGGAGATGGAGGAGAAGGAGGAGAAGGAGGAGAAGGAGGAGAAGGAGGAGAAGGAGGAGAAGGAGGCGCTGAGGTACAACACAGGTTCACACGTGCGCTGCTCAGGCCTGAAGGACTTTGATAAAACGATTCTAACACAAACAAGCAGGTAAAAGTAAGAAGTTTGAAAACAGTCACTGTTTCAGTGTTCATGTGCTATGAAGTCATCATGTGTTAATAAATCATAAGAACAGAAAAACTTGTGGTTTTGAACGTTCACATCATAATGATAACAGCTGAGTGTTGATTGGTTGAGAAATTAAAACATTTGGAGATATCCTGTTTATTCCTGCAGTGACAGCAGCATTAGCAGCAGTGTGTGTTCCTGTGTGTGAGCAGTGTGTGTTCCTGTGTGTGAGCAGTGTGTGTTCCTGTGTGTGAGCAGTGTGTGTTCCTGTGTGGGAGCAGTGTGTGTTCCTGTGTGTGAGCAATGTGTGTTCCTGTGTGTGAGCAGTGTGTGTTCCTGTGTGTGAGCAGTGTGTGTTCCTGTGTGTGAGCAGTGTGTGTTCCTGTGTGTGTCGTACTTTGGAGGCCAGCATCTGCTGCTGTCGAGTCACCAGATCCTGAAGTTCACTGAAGGTCACGTCCAGACGAGGAGCTGAGACCTGTTCAACACGAGAACAGAACGGTTCACATCTGTTCTTATTTGATCAATTCCATTTGTTTATCATTTGAAAGCACGTTTTTCCTCATGAGCATCGTTAACACACTGTTAAGGTTCATACAGGTAACGAGACTGCAGCTCACACAGAAACTCCTGAAACCGAAAAGAACATTGAAGAGGGAGCGACGCAGCCCGGGACTGAAACAAGTTATATATCTTAAATATAGAAAGATATGAATGTAATCAACCAAACATATAAAGTGTATAGACAGGACAAATTGTATGCAGTGTGAGAATATGTATAACTAATCAAATAATCAGTGATATTTTATTTTACACAAGCATGTCAGTGTGAGTTCTCTTCAGTGTAGATTCTGTTCTCACATAAGAACAAATCCCAGATAAGAAAACATCAGTGAAAGAATCTTCATGAAGAAGTGTGTCAGTGGGTTTTATGAAGAAACGGTTGTGACTGAGTTCTGGTGAGTTCTGGTGAGTCTCACCTGGTTCTCCAGACGTCTCTCTGCAGCAGCGCTCCCCTGGTTCCTCTTCAGCTTCGGATCGGACGCTCTGGATCCATCTGGACACAAACACACAGTCAGGTTGTGTGTCTGCACATGGGTCAGGGTGACAGCATGTTGTTAGTTCTCTGATCAACTCAACCTCAAGTCCAAGACAACGATTGAAGGAAACTTTCCTGACAAGTTCATGAGAATGAGACAGAAACAAATAAAGCTTCTAAACACAGCTGGGAACATCCAGGTTCGAGGGGCGGAGCCTGTAAAGCAGCAGGAGGCGGAGCCTGTAGAGCAGCAGGAGGCGGGACCCTGACGTCTAAACTCTGCTGTGGAAAGATGTTGTTGTTTACATCTCCTCCACACCCTAACCCTCATCACCAGAAGATCTGGAATCTCCTCGTGTTTCTAGTTGATATATTTTATGAATATATGTTTTGTTGGGGGGGTTGGTGTCGATGTTCCCTCACTCCCCCCCCCCCAGCAGCTGGTGCTTCTCACCAGTCTCTGGTCCTGGAGCTCTTTGATGGTGGAGCAGGTACCGGACCTCCCCCCTCTGCTGCCCCCACGGCTGCAGCACCGCCATCATCTGCTCCGCCTCCCCGACGACGCGCTCTGATTGGTTACAACAAGGAACTGATTAATGACTGATTGTGATGTAATGGACACGTGTGGTTCCACCAGACTTTAGTATTTTACAGTAATAACAATAATCAGAGATCTGTGGACCTGCTCCTCTCCAGGTCTCGGCCAGGTAGCAGTCGGCCTCGCCCGGCTCCCGGCAGAGCGCCAGCACGTCCCGGCAGAGCGTCTCGGGCGTGATGGGCACCTCGGTGAAGTGCTGGTCATTGTTGCTCAGGAACACGGTGAGAAATATCTACACACACACACAACATGGACGCACATCATGTGTCATAGGTTCACTATAATAATCAGATTCATTCAGAGACTGAATTTGAGAGAACGTTGATATTTGAGGAACGACTTAATAAACAATAGAATAAACAAAGTTACAGTCACGTTCATTTCAGGATTCATACAGGTCGCTGTGACTTTGACCTTTGACCCCTGAAATCAATCAGTTCATCTCTGATTCATTTCCTGCAGGTTGTGTTCACAGGAGGGGGACAACAGGAGGGGGACAACAGGAGGGGGACAGCAGGAGGGGGACAACAGGAGGGGGACAGCAGGAGGGGGACAACAGGAGGGGGACAGCAGGAGGGGGACAGCAGGAGGGGGACAACAGGAGGGGGACAGCAGGAGGGGGACAGCAGGAGGGGGACAACAGGAGGGGGACAGCAGGAGGGGGACAACAGGAGGGGGACAGCAGGAGGGGGACAACAGGAGGGGGACAGCAGGAGGGGGACAGCAGGAGGGGGACAGCAGGAGGGGGACAGCAGGAGGGGGACAACAGGAGGGGGACAGCAGGAGGGGGACAACAGGAGGGGGACAACAGGAGGGGGACAGCAGGAGGGGGACAACAGGAGGGGGACAGCAGGAGGGGGACAGCAGGAGGGGGACAGCAGGAGGGGGACAACAGGAGGGGGACAGCAGGAGGGGGACAACAGGAGGGGGACAACCTGAAAACCTCATGTCTCTGGCGTCTTCTACTTTTCAGAACCAAGGACAGCCTGTGTCTCAGGACTGGTCCTCTAGAGCAGTGAATTTCAACCTTTTTTGAGCCGCGGCACATTTTTTACATTTACAAAATCCTGGGGCACACCACCAACCAAAATGACACTCTATGGACTAACACAGTACATATAATACATATAGTTAGTAAAATAATTTCTAAATGTATTAAAAAGCACTATTTTGAATTATTTCAGCCCTTTAT
>NC_070628.1:0-152500 GCF_947347685.1 Pleuronectes platessa | reverse complement strand
AGAAAAATCGAATAAAATCAAACTAAAACATACCACACCATAATGAAATGTGTCTGTTTCTTTGATTTGCCTCTGAGCAAAATTAGAATGATGTGATTTATAATTTTTTGGAAAGGATTCAGTGAAGGCGTTCTAGAGATATCATATTCACAAGGATAAATCTATCCATTTTTATTTGTATAATGTCTCAGTGACCTTTGGCCACCAGAAGTCAATCAGGGCCTTTATGAGTCCAAACCCTCTCAAGGCGTTGAGATACTGCGTTGACAGGAATGTGGGGGGGGGGACACCTGAAGGACAGAAGTCCTCCAGCCTCGGCCGTCACCTCAGAAGAAGAACATTGAGACGTCATCACTGAAGCGTTTGAACCTGGAGCGAACATCTAAACTGATATTTACACTTTGATCGGAACACGTTTCCATAACCTTCAGTTCTTCTGTCCACTGAGTGATTAGGCTTGACATGCTTTTACTCTGAAAGGCGGATTTAACCTTTTCTCTTTAAACAAAGCTGACTTGACAGAGCTGTTCACCCGGGTCTCCTAGCAACGAGAATAAACCCCTCCCCCTCCTCCGTTAGTGTGTGTACCTGTCTTTCCGTCTTCGTGGGGACCCACTTGTCTTATAAACCCTACAGAGAGGGGACACTGAGGCTGCGACCAACTGTTCCTTTCCAGTCCAACAGGTGGCGGTATTGCAGGCGCCTCTACAAGACACTACATAGACCACAGACTGTGATTAAAGAGGAACGACTTGATGGCTCTCATAATAATGAATAATAATAATAAATAATTAAAATGAAGCCACAACTGATAGAATCATGTTCAGGTTAAAGCTCGGTGCGTCTACTTATTTAATTTATTGAGCGATTATTATCATTTAAAAATGTATCTGTATGAACAGTTAAAATATGAAGTATGATGCTTAGTCTATTAATACAAGTTATTTTATGAATGGAATACTTAATGATGATGATCATTTCCATAAAACATAGACTCAGACACTTTTCTTTAGAATGAATGTCGGCTGTAATTCACCTGGACTCTTATGGATCTGCAGCAGAAACAGGAAACAAGCGATGATGCAGTTTGTTTTGTGGTTTAACAACTAACAGATGCTCAATATGTGGGTGAATGAATATTTGATGAACAAACTTAGGATCTAAAATAATTATTTCATATGAAATATAATTAAAAAATAAAGTGTGAAGACATTAAACACTAATCCTCAAATAGTTTTTATTTATCAGTTGATTTCATACAAAGTAAATCAGCTACATTTTTACTGCGACCCCTACATTGACCTTTGACCCTGCCCAGTTCTCCTCGATCTGTGGGGACCACACAATCTGCTGCAGAACTCCCCATCCTCCTCGTCTCGTTTCTTCAAGAGGAAACTTCTTCAACAGGACGCTTTTATAAGGTCACACATCTATAAGGGGACGATTCTTCAAGAGGACATTTCTTTAAGAGGATGTTTTGATAAGGGGACACTTCTTTAAGGGGACACCTCTATAAGGGGACACTTCTCCATCAGGACTGCTTGTGTTTGGACTCGTCTCATCATGTAGACATAGCGTGGGACCAAGTAGGCGCCTCCGGACCCCCTTTTGAAACTTTGACATTGTTGGTTTATTTATTAGAGGAGATAAAAGCATATACTTGTATTACTGTGGACATGCCGGGGGTCTGACCAGCAGGGGGCAGCACTGTCTGTTCCACAGAGGAAGTGAATCTTTTATTAAATAAAACAGTGTAGAAAAGTATCCGTATGTACGAATACAACAGAAAGATAATGAACCGGTGTCTCTACACGATGTAACGTCATATCCTGGTTTCAACTCAAAACCTCGAAAAATCCATTGACACTTTTATTTTGAAACCGGAAGTGGTGATTGACGCCACTGCGGTGACACGTGTGTAATGGCTGCGCACAAACAGGACGTTTAACAGCTGCATCTTAAACTCAGGTAGATCCAGATGTTTCTCTCTTTATATCAACAGTGGACGAGCGGGTGTGTTGCCGTGAGTTCGATTCCTCGGCTCTGAGCAGAGAATCTGTCCATTAACGTGATTTGATTTACAGGAGAAAGTTGAAGACACGTGATCATTTATCAGAGAATCTCTGAATCTGAATCTGCGCTAACCGGCTCCGTGATGATCGCGATAGAACGTGAGTCTCGAGGGAACAAGCTGGGGAACAGCGGCCGATGCTAATGCTGCTAATGTTGTTAGCTGCAGCCGATGCTAATGCTGCTAATGTTGTTAGCTGCAGCCGATGCTAATGTTGTTAGCTGCAGCCACGAGTATGAAGATCGATAGTCACGTGACTGAGTGTCCGGCCGCTGCAGTGAAGAGGAGCAGCGTGATGAAGATCTACTCATGGTGAAACCGGAAGTGATCGTGTGGATTCAGCTGCTGGTTCTTGATCCAACTCAAACCCGAGAGACGAACCAGCAGCTCCTCTTCCATGAACTTACTGGTTCCATCAAACATTTTCTATCATGAGAATCAAACATGGCGCTGCGGTCTTCTTCTCTGCTGATCTCAGTACCCCGGATCCCTGATCCCAGATCTGTTCTATAGAAAGTAAAGTTGTAACGATTTTATTTTGAAAATCTCAGACTCACGCTCCATGTGTTTGGTGTTTCTTCTGATCCGTTAGAGACAAAGGAAGTTGACATCACTCGTCATCACCTGGGTGGGCGGAGTCTACCTGTACGTGACCCTTTGTCTTCCCACAGCTGAGACACAGAACAAGATGGAGGGAAAGCAGCCGCGGTGGGAGGAGCCAGCGGACTCAAAGCAGACGAGGAAGATGAGGAGCGGTGATGATGATAGTTCTGATGAGGAGAAGAACTTCACTCTGCTCTCTGAGAGACGAGGAAGAGGAGAGACTGAGGAAGAACAGAGACACAACAGAGGAGAGGACGAGGAGGAAGTCAGTGATGAGGGGACAGAAGAAGAGGAGGAGTCTGACGGAGGTGATGAAGATGAGGAGGATGATGATGATGAAGAAGAAGCAGAAGCAGATGATGTTGGTGGCAGTAAAATCCAGACAAGAGAGGATATTAAAAAAGGTTTGTTTTTCAATGACTATATAAAGAAGACCAGTGAGTGTCTATACAGATGATGAACTTTACACTCGTCCTTCAGAATTGTCCCACATGTCCTTTGAAGACGTCATGAAGCTGCAGAACAAAGTCGGGACCAAAGTTTACAACGAGGTCACTTGTGGAAACAGAGAGAAACCGAAGAGCGGCGAGAAGAGACGACTGAACAAGAACAGGTGACCCGTGAGGTTCTGCTGTGATGGGTCAGGCTGACCCTGACCTCTCTGCTCTTCAACCCTCCACCAGATGTTCATGTGGTTTTCATGTGTGTGATTTCAGACCAATGGAGATTTCAGCCAAGAGGCCGGCGCCGTTTCTCCGTCAGGTCGTGGCCGTCAGGAAACCGGTGGGTGGAGGAAGTGTGGAGTGAGTCTGTGTTTTCAAAGCTCGGTTTAAACGATGGTGTCTCTTCTTCTTCTTCAGACGCTGAGAGATCCTCGATTTGACGACTTGTCGGGAGAATACAAGCCGGAGATCTTTGAGAAGACGTACAAGTTCATCGACAACATCAAAGAGAGAGAGAAAGAGGTGAGGAGCCAGCTCTTCAGTCTCAGATGAACGGTGTGGACGCCATTGGACTGAAGATGAAACCTCCTGGTGTTTTTCTGCAGGTCGTCCAGAAGCAGCTGAAGAGGAAGAAGATGAGTGAAGAGAAGAAGGAGAAACTTCAGTTCCTCCTGAAGAGGATGGTGAGTCTCACAGCATCCCACTGCATCACACCTGCTGCCATCGAATCAGAACAATACAAGAGCCTGTGACCTTTGACCTGCAGGAGAACCAGGAGCGGGCGAGGAAGAGCAGAGAGCAGCAGAGAGAGAGAGAGCTGCAGTTCAAGAGGCAGCAGAGAGAGCGAGCCAATCAGGGCGCTCAACCCTTCTTCCTTAAGAACTGTAATTCATTTTTTATAAATCACTTTTATTTGAATATTTCTCGTGTCACATTTTGAGACTTGATGTTTTTACTGTGAAACTAAACTCACCTCCTCTGGTTTTCTCAGCGGAGAAGAAGAAGCTGCAGCTGGCGGAGAAGTACCAGGAGCTGAAGAAGACTGGGAAACTGCAGAACTTCCTGAGTAAGAAGAGGAAGAGGAACGCGGGGAAGGATCGCAGGAAGCTGCCGCCGCAGAACGCCAAGTCCTCGTGAAAGGGTTCGGGTTAAAGCCTGTCGGCTGCAGCCTGTAATGACTCGTCTCTGCCTGCAGGGGCAGCTGCAGTTTCAACAACTGTGGTTTCAACAAACTTTAGTTTGACAAAATAATTTCAGCTGTTTTCAGGCATGAAGAGTTTTTCACAGATGAAGAAGAAGCAGTGTGGGAACTCTGCTCCCGCCGGGTTCACACAAAGATCTGAAAATGTATTCAATGTATACAAAAGACGTTTTGTCCTTTTGTTATAAGAAGTGACTTGAATGAATTGTGTAGTTTCTGTATTTTATTTCAATAAAAGCACCTACAATATATTTGAAAGCAGTGTGGTGCAGTGAACAGTAGACGGAGCTGCAGGACAAATACTGAAGCTGTTCAACACAAACTGATTCAGGATCAGTAGGAAACGATCAGAGATCAATAACTTTATAACAAATCAATGTGCCCTGTAATAAAAAGTAACTGATTCATGTGAATGTCAAATCAATCAATCAAAGTTGATTTGCCCTCACAATATGTCTCATTGTAATCAGACCACGATCAGGATCCACCATTAGTATCACGATCTCTGGTTCTCGTTCCTCCTTCATGATCCAGGATGTGGACCAGGAGGCAAAGGGACTCCGGAGAAGAAGTCCAGTCAGTCACATGTATTGATAAGATACTAATACCTTTGATGTGATAAGGATGGAGAAGAGGGAGGAGAAGCTGGAAAAAGAAGCTCTGTGTGTCATGTGACCCCGACCTTCTAGACCTGCAGCAGCAGAACTGAGATCAGGTCTAAGACGAACCTGGAGCAGGTCTAACTAGAAGCTTTATCTTAAAGGAAGGTTTGAATCCTCAACGTACAGATGGAGTCTGCCTCCTGAACTGAAGCTGAGATGATTCCACAGGAGAGGAGCTGGATGCTGAAGCTCTGGCTCTTCCTCCTCCTCCTCCTCCTCCTCCTCTAGAGACTTTAGGGACAACAGCCTGAGTTCTGGGAGCTCAGGGCTCTAGTGGTGATAAGGTACGAGCAGCTCTTTGAGGTTTGATGCTGCCATATTATTGATGTAGGTGAGGAGGAGTCAGTGTAGTGAAGCTAACACAGGAGACATGTGGTCTCTGTTCCTGGTTGTCTTCAGGACACGTGCTGCAGCATTTAGTCTTTAACATATAGTATATAACATATAACATATAACATAGCAAAATGAAGCAGCAGTTTACCAGGTGAAAGGGTGTGGGAATATTAAATTAAATAATATGAAGCAGAATGTACATGGAGACTGTTCAGAGGTCAGTGTTGCTGATTCAAAAGCCTATTGGCCTGGGGGAGGAAGCTGTTTGTGAGTCCGTGCTCGGATGCTCCGGTAACGTCTGCTTTGACATCAACTTGTTTTATACTGTATGTGAATAAAACACTAAATGAAAACTTACATGTGAAATAAATCCAATGAAAAGATGATCAAGGCTTTGGTCAAGTTTCTGTGAAATAGAATTTACACTCACATCAGTTTTGTTTCTTGTTTTCATAGAAAGTCGTTTCTATGGTGGAATTCCAGTGAATCCAGTTTAGACTTAATGGGAAAACCATGTTGTCTGCAGCCAGGTACTCTGGCTCTTTGCTGACACCTTGTGGTCAAACACTGTTACTGTTGGGATGCAAATCTCATCAGTTATTGAAATACACAACGGTCAAATGATGCATCACAATGCAGCTGTATTTCTGTAGATCTATAAACCACACTGTGACTGGACTGTATGAATGTGACCTGACGTGGCAGAGTTCTGCAGATGGAGTCACACATTCAGCTCCAACACCAAATATAACAACCTTCAACTCACAGGAGGAAACATGGGTTTGAGCTCAGGCTTCATTTGATGGAGTTGGGCCGTTTGGGAGTTTTCCACATGTTAACAAACTATTGACGAATCAGACCGATCTCAAGGAAACACGTCTTCATCGAGTTCACATGATGCTGTTACAGTTAATAACAATATATATGAATGAATATATTATACATATATATGAATGAATATATTATATATATTCATTCATATATATTGTTATTATAAATGTCTGTAAAAACTATTTCATGAGTTAAGTTATAAACAGCAGTTTTAATTTTAGAACACAAACAAACACACACACACACACGCACACAAAGAGTCACGTGAATTCCAGTAACTGCAGAGGGGGAGGAGCCTCCAGTGAAAGTGAAAGTGTTCAGACTGGTTCTCACTTCAAGGAGCAGACGGAGGAGACGTGAAGTCTGAGGCTGGTGAGTGTTCAGCTACATTTATATTATTCATTCATATTATTTTACAGTCAGTGTTTTTCACTGGATCCAGAGACAGTTGTGAACAGCAGGTCTTGATCAAAGAGACTTCAAAGGACTAATTAACAGAGTTAACTCACAGCTTCACTTTTTATCTTCATCTGTTCATCAAGTGTTTAATAACACAACGTGTTTTCACAATCAAAAGTTACAGCAGTGGTCACCAACCAGTGGAGAGTCTTCACTGTGGATCCCAGTAAAGCTCTGGACTCACTGGCTGAGGTGTGAGGAACATCAACCTGCAGAGCCAGGTACACACACACACACACACACACACACACACACACACACACACACACACACACACACACACACACACTTCATACAGGTTTTGTGTGAGTTTTAAAGTGAATATAAAGTTGTTGCTTGTGTTTGACCTTCATTTGGGCACAAAGCCATAGAACTGAGTGGAGACACAGAGTGCTGCTTCCAGCTGTGACTGATGTGCTCTCAGTGTTACTGTCTATAAAGTTCTGTAATTCATTTCCAGCCTTTATGACGTGAACATGATTCTAGATGTTGAGTTTCTTCTCTTAGTGGCCGGGGGTTGAAGGACACATGAACTTTTACAAGCTTGTATTCATTAACTTTAATGTAGTTGATTGGTTTGAGTGGAGATCAGGAAATGCTCAAGTTGCAAAAACACTTTAATATTCAACGTTTGTTTGTGGCTCTGCAGGTTTATTGGTGGATTTACAAATGACATAAACCAATATTACATGAAAAGGAACTTTATTATTGTACGTTTAGAATAGTACACCCTTATTGGCTAGTACCCTAAAACATATATTGATATTATTAATTTAATAATGTTCTCAATGAAATGGTTGAAACTGGCTGGAATATCCAAAAATAATGGAGGTCATATGTCAGGGGAGAGAGAGAGAGAGAGAGAGACTCTTGTCCTTCCTGAGGTTTCTGATGTGATCACTGTATTTCCTTGTATATAAGTATTCATGTGTACTCAAATAAATACCAGTACTACAAACTATGAAGCCCTGCATCTTTTTCACAATAAAACATTTAAAAGTAAATTAATTGATTCAGTCGACAGAAAGGCTGCAGTGCTTTTATTTTGAAATGGGTAGGCTACAGGAAGTGTTCAACAGATAAACATTGAAACTGGTGTGAAAGATCATTTCACTGTGTTCTGCTGTAAACTGAGCGCAGAACCAGAGGAAATAGACCAGACCTTGAATATCTAGAAGAGCAGCGTGGCCTGAACCACAACTGAGCCGCAGCCGGTGCAACATGGACGAGGACACTTCAGAGCAAGTTGGACCCTCAACCACAAAGTAAGAGACCTGCTACAAACATGTGAAGCTCCAAACTGAATCCTCACAGAATGAACCAGTGAATGATGTGTTCTGAATAAAAACATGTTTGTGTTTGCAGAGGTCAGGACCACAGACCGAGAGCAGAGTCTCCAGGGTCCAGCTGTCTGTCTCTGAAGAGTGACTGGTCCATGGGACAGCCTCTACTCTTCAGTAAAGAACCTGGACCCTCACACACAGAGTAAGAGACTGTTTCTACTGGGACCTGCTCTGAAGAGGATCTAGTTTCCTCTAGTGTGGCCCCTGCATTAGGACACAGCTTCATTGAAGTTGGTGACTAATCTCTCAGAATCACTCAAAGAGCTCAGACCTCCACCAAGAACCAACACGCTCCTTATGAAACCACTTTGAAATCCACTAGAGACTCATTTGGATTTGGATCTGCACCAAATTCCACACACTGGTAAACATCAGTCCTCTGAACATGTCTGTGAAAGAGGACCCCCCCCCCCCCACCCCGATCTGGTTCACAGACCACAACCTTCGACCAAGTTTACTGGTAATCTGTCATTTTTTATAATCCCACTAACGAACCAACCAACACACAAACATACTGGGTGAAAACAAAACCTCCTTGACAGAAGTGATGACAACCTGTGACTGTGACATGTGAGTTATCAGGACATGTCTTCACAGGGAGAGGAAGAGGAGTCATGTTTCTGAGGAGGAGCAGTCGTCCTGCTGTGCTTCGTGTCAGGACGTCCTGAAGGATCCAGTCTCCACCAGCTGTGGACACTGGTTCTGCAGACAGTGCATCACCTCATACTGGGACCAGTCTGGCTCTTCAGGACACTCCTCCTGTCCCCAGTGTGGACAAAGATCCAGAACAGGAGCTGGAGGTCAGACAGCCGGTCAGAGCAGCACTGTACATGTGTCTGCTGATGTCTTCACTTCTGACAACAGCACATGTGGTTTTATTTTGTTCCTTCATACAGCATCAACATTTAACATCGTTAGAAAAGCACAAAGTTAAAAAGCTTTTATTTTCTGTAGTTTTTCTGTATCTGATGAAAACAATCAGCAGATTCTCAGATTCTCTGTCTCTCACATTGTTTCTTGTCTTTCAGCAGATCGTGGTCTGCAGGAGGTTTCAGATGAACATAAGCTCAGTGTGAGGAGGAGATGTGAACATGTGACTGAAGGAAGTGATGAAACAGGAAGTAGAACCCTCCTCAACAGGATCTACACTGAGCTCCACATCACAGAGGGACAGAGTGAAGAGGTTAATACTCAACATGAGGTGAGGCAGCTTGAGACGGCTTCCAAGAAGAAGATCCTCCAGGACACTCCCATCAAGGTCCACGACATCTTTAAAGCCTCCACTGACCAGCAGAGCAGCATCAGAGTCGTCCTGACCAACGGCGTCGCTGGCGTTGGAAAAACCTTCTCGGTGCAGAAGTTCACTCTGGACTGGGCAGAGGGTTTAGAGAACCAGGATGTGGGTCTGCTGGCTGTGCTTTCGTTCAGGGAGCTGAACCTGGTGAAGGACCAGCAGCACAGTCTTCTCACGCTGCTCCATGTTTTCCATCCAGCGTTACAGAAGCTCACGGCAGAGACGCTCGCTGTCTGTAAACCTTTGTTCATCTTTGACGGCCTGGATGAAAGCAGACCTTCTCTGGACTTCAACCACAGGGAGCTTGTGTCTGAGGTCACACAGAGGTCATCAGTCAAAGTGCTGCTGACAAACCTCATCCGGGGGAATCTGCTTCCCTCGGCTCTCGTCTGGATAACCTCCAGACCTGCGGCGGCCAATCAGATCCCTCCTGCATGTGTTGACAGGGTCACAGAAGTACGAGGCTTCACTGACGCCCAGAAGGAGGAGTACTTCAGGAGGAGATTCAGTGATGAAGAGCTGTGCAGCAGAATCATCTCACACATCAAGACGTCCAGGAGCCTCCACATCATGTGTCAAATCCCAGTCTTCTGCTGGATCAGTGCTACAGTTCTGGAGCACATGTTGACCACAGACCAGAGAGGAGAGCTGCCCAAGACCCTGACTGAGCTGTACTCACACTTCCTGCTGGTTCAGACAAAGAGGAAGAACAACAAGTACGGTGAGGGACATGAGACGAGTCCACAGCAGCTGACGGAGGCTGACAGGGACGTTCTCCTGAAGCTGGGGAGGCTGGCCCTTCAACATCTGGAGGAAGGAAACATCATGTTCTACCAAGAAGACCTGGAGCGGTGTGGTCTTAATGTCACAGAGGCCTCGGTGTACTCAGGAGTTTGTACTGAGATCTTCAGAAGAGAGTGTGTGATCTTCCAGAAATCAGTCTACTGCTTTGTTCATCTGAGCGTTCAGGAGTTTCTGGCTGCAGTCTACATGTTCCACTGTTACACCAAGTGGAACACAGAAGAACTCAACAAGTTCTTGGGAACATATGGGAACACAGGCAGTATCTTCTCCCTGGAAGACCTCCTGAAGAGAACCATGGAGAAATCCCTCACCAGTCCAAATGGTCATCTGGACCTGTTTGTTCGCTTCCTTCACGGCCTCAGTCTGGAGTCCAACCAGAGAGTCTTAGGAGGCCTGCTGGGTCGGACAGAGAACAATCCAAAGATCATCCAGAGAGTCATCAACAACCTGAAGGAGATGAAGAGTGGTGACATTTCTCCTGACAGAAGCATCAACATCTTCCACTGTCTGACTGAGATGAACGACCACTCAGTTCATCAGCAGATGAAACAGTTCCTGACGTCAGAGAACAGATCAGAGGAGAGACTCTCTGGGATCCACTGCTCAGCTCTGGCCTACATGCTGCAGATGTCAGAGGAGGTTCTGGATGAGTTGGACCTGAAGAAGTTCAACACAACATACCAGGGTCGACAGAGACTGATCCCAGCTGTGAGGAACTGCAGGAAGGCTGTGTGAGTCCAGACATGATCAATAACATGTTCAATCAGAGTGTGTGTCTGTGTGTGTGTGTGTGTGTGTGTGTGTGTGTGTGTGTGTGAGAGTGTGTGTGTGTGTGAGTGTGTGAGTGTGTGTGAGTGTGAGTGTGAGTGTGTGAGTGTGAGTGTGTGAGTGTGTGAGTGTGTGTGTGTGTGTGTGAGTGTGTGTGTGTGTGTGTGTGAGTGTGAGTGTGTGTTTGTGTGTATGTAATAAAGTTATTATTATTATGTCCATATACATTGTCATTGTTCTCATGTACATATGAGAACAACTATATCAGATGTGATCACTGTGCTGGAGTTTGAGGGTTCAGACACACGACCATGTGGGCTGCAAGGGAGGTTACTGTATATACTGTATATATATATACAGTCCCTGACTAAAGTCTTGTCACTTTGGTACAAGTTGACCTTAAGTGCCCCTCAAATATATTTTTAATCATTTTTTTTTACAAGAAATTGCTAATTTCAATCCCAACAATGAAATAATGATTTGGTGCCAAACGAAACTGCTGAAAATCGTTCTAACGTTCACAGCTTGGTAAAATCCACTGAGTCAGTTTCTGCAAAGACAAAAGTCTTGTCACCTTGTCATATGATGCACCCAGTCCTAGATTACAGCCTCACCTGTGATCAATCATTGATCAATCAATTAGTGGGTGTGTTTAAAAAGAACCCCAGCACACCAGACCTTCACATCAACTGCAACGTGACCTCTGACAACATGCCCAAGATTCACCCTGAGACCAAAGATTATCAAGAGGCTGAAGACCAGATCCACTGCTGAGGTGGCCGACACCTTCAATGTGTCTCAGCGTCAAGTACAAAGAATAAGAAAGAGATCTGAAGAGACTGGAGATGTTTTTGACAAGCCCAGGTCCGGCAGACCCCACAAGACAACTGCTCGGGAGGACCGTTTGTTGGCTGGAAAATCCAAGGCCAGCCCCGTTTCCACTGCAGGCCTGGTCACCTCAAGTCCCTGTGTCAACCAGGACAGTTTGTAGAAGTCTGTCTCGAAATGGCCTCCATGGTCGAATCAGTGACCAGAAACCAGCACTAAACAAAAGGCAATTAAAAAACGTGTGTTATTTTCCAAGGCCCACAGCCTGCTAAAAGGACGGACGCTGGAAAAGTGGCAGAAGGTGAATTTCTCAGATGAATCTTCGGTTGAATTACATCACAGCCGCCGCAAATATAGCAGGAGACCTACTGGAGCCCGCATGGATCCGAGATTCACCCAGAAAACAGTTTGGTGGTTACATCCAGTATGGGGGTGTGCGAGAGATTTGAAGGTTGGAAGGAAATATCAATAGCCTAAAATATCAAGAAGTATTAGCTACCTCTTACATTCAACCATAAGAGGAGTCAGATTTTACAGCAGGATGCTGCTCCATCGCATACTTCCATCTCTACATCAAAGTTCCTCAAGGTGAAGAAGATCCAGGTGCTCCAGGACTGGCCAGCCCAGTCACCAGACATGAGCATCATTGAGCATGTCTGGGGTAGAATGAAAGAGGAAGCATGGAGGAGGAAACCAAAGAATCCTGATGAACTCTGGGAGGCAGGTAACACTGCTTTCTCTGCTGTTCCTGATGACTTCATCAATAAATTGTATGAATCATTGTTGAACCGCATGGATGCAGTCCTTCAAGCTTAAGATATTAAATATGGATCTCACAGCACCACTACTTAATTCACTGATGTTATGCAACATGTTTTTGTATTTGAAGAAAATTATTTGTTCAATTTTCACATTACTCTCTGTAGGCGACAAAACTTTTGTCTTGTCAAAATCTGACCTTTCTGTGTTCATTAAATAATCAATCTTTCTTCAGGCAAGCAATTTTTTTCTAAATTTATCATTTCTAAAACCAATGGATTAATTAAAAGTCAGGTTATAAGCTGTTGTTTCTACAAAATGGATAAGTGACAAGACTTTTGTCAGGGACTGTATATATATATACAGAGTATATATATGATCAAACAGCACAGAGTGAGGAGACGATCACTGAATCACTGACGGTTCCTTGAAACTGAAGAAGCAGGAAATATAGTTTCTTCTTCTTTCTTGTCAAACCAGAGTTCCCACTCTGCGTTTGTCCTCCACCACCAACCAGTGCAGTGTCCGTCCCTCCAGGTTCCTGACATGTTGACTTCACAACAACATGAGGTCACTGTGACCTTTGACCTTGAAGACAGACTTGAGATATCATGTTCAAGAGGCCATGAACATGTTGTGTGACCTTGACCTTTGACCTCTGACCCCCTGAATCTACCGAGTTCCTCTGTTAGTCTGAATGAACGCTTGAACCAAATCTGAAAGGATTCTCTTGAGGAGTTTTTAACAAAGAGGAGATTTACCAGGGTGAGGGTCACATGATCACGTTTTGTATGAATGTTGTGTTTTCTGATTTAATTCTCACAGATTTGATATTTTCTTTAATTACAGACTCAGTCTTTGTGGACTCTCAGAGACTCACTGTGAAGTCGTGGCCTCAGCTCTGAAGTCAGACCCCTCACATCTGAGAGAACTGGATATGAGCCACAACAACCTGCAGGATTCAGGAGTGAAGCTGCTGTGTTCTGGACTGGAGAGTCCAAACTGTCGACTGGAGACTCTGGGGTCCTTAAATCCTTCTTCACTTTTCAGACTTTCTTTCTTATTGGGTCATTATTTATTTAAATTGTCTCAGTTCTGCTCTGCTCACTGTCCATCAGTCATCTGTCACTCACCCAGCCTGTCAGTCACGTCCACCTCATCAACTCCATTCACCTGCACTCACCTGCTCCTGATCACTAAGAAAGTGTCAGTAAATAACATGTGGACTGAGGCCGAGCACTCGTCCTCCTCAGGTTTTCAAAATAAGACACATTCTTATTGAAACACGTGGGACAGTTGATAAGTATAGAAACAAACAGGAAGTGACATCAGGAGCCATCCCTACTTTAAACAGTGTTTAATTACACAAACCTGCTCAGTGACCAACACACAGAGAAGAAGCTGATGAATGAAACAATGGTCCAACATGTCTGATCTGATATTTATCTTCAGGTCACAGACTGGACTGAGGTCAGCAGCATGTTGAGAGTCTGTGTTGACATGATGACGATCCACAACAACAGGAGGACACATTCTAATATTCATATTTCTTTATCCAGGTTGAGTCTCTGCAGACTGTCAGAGATCAGCTGTTCTTCTCTGGCTTCAGCTCTGAGGTCAAACCCCTCTCATCTGAGAGAACTGGATCTGAGCTACAACAACCTGAAGGACTCAGGAGTGAAGGAGCTGTGTGGTTTTCTACAGAGTCCAACCTGTCGACTGGAGACTCTGAGGTCAGTTCACTGACTGACTTTTTTTAGATCTCATATCTATAAAACAGCATTTATACACAATTCATCTCATTCAATTTCTCTTCACACATAACTTGAATCCATTCATTAATTGATTTGTGACATTTTAAATATTCAGCTACTTGTTAAAACACTGAGTTTAGTTCTGGATTTCCTAAACTGATCTGCAGGACAGAGACCGGGTCCAAATAATCTATTTGTACTGAATCAGGATCAGTTTTTAGTCCAACATGTCTGATTTCATATTTATCTTCCATGTTGTGAGTCTGTGCTGACATGAATATGTGTCTGTTATTTTCACACATGAACTCAGTTTAATTTACAGTTAAGTTTTATTCTTTATCCAGGTTGGAGAGCTGCAGACTGTCAGAGATCAGCTGTTCTTCTCTGGCTTCAGCTCTGAGGTCAAACCCCTCTCATCTGAGAGAACTGGATCTGAGAGACAACAACCTGCAGGACTCAGGAGTGAAGGAGCTTCTTGATCTACAGCAGAGTCCAACCTGTGGACTGGAGACTCTGAGGTCAGTAGATGGTTGGAGTCAGTCCACGCTGCTTTCATCAGTATGTTACTAAACACAGTCAGTATCACAGATCCAGGGTCTGTGCTACCAAGCAGGATTTGTGGTTATCAGGTTAACTTCAGGTTTAGTTTTTTCAGTTCTACGAAGCTCGTCCACTTCTTAACCAGGTCAATCACCATGGTAACTTCTGATGACAGCTAACCTGCTCCAGGTTAAGTTGGAGATCAACCAGTATAGAAGCTCCGCCCACTGACCACAGTGACTCTACACTGTTGTGTGGTGCACACTCTCCTTAAAGGGACGGATAAGGGAAGTTTAAATCAACGTCTGGTTGGTTCAGTTGATCTCTAACTCACCCAGAACATCTCAATGTCTCCAGACTCATCCTGTCCCCAAAACACCAGAAGACCTCAGCTTCCTGGAGACAGGTCCATGTGTGTGTCCTCAGAGACAGTGTGTGTCCTCAGAGACAGTGAGACAGTGTGTGTCCTCAGAGTCAGTGAGACAGTGTGGGTCCTCAGAGACAGTGTGTCCTCAGAGACAGTGAGACAGTGTCTGTCCTCACAGACAGTGTGTCCTCAGAGACAGTGTGTGTCCTCAGAGACAGTGAGACAGTGTCTGTCCTCACAGACAGTGTGTCCTCAGAGACATTGAGACAGTGTGTGTCCTCAGAGACAGTGAGACATTGTGTGTTCTCAGAGACAGTGAGACAGTGCATGTCCTCAGAGACAGTGTGTGTCCTCAGAGACAGTGAGACAGTGTGTGTTCTCAGAGTCAGTGAGACAGTGTGTGTCCTCAGAGTCAGTGTGTGTCCTCAGAGACAGTGAGACAGTGTGTGTCCTCAGAGACAGTGAGACAGTGCATGTCCTCAGAGACAGTGTGTGTCCTCAGAGACAGTGAGACAGTGTGTGTCCTCAGAGTCAGTGTGTGTATTCAGAGTCAGTGTGTGTCCTCAGAGACAGTGAGACAGTGCATGTCCTCAGAGACAGTGTGTGTCCTCAGAGACAGTGAGACAGTGTGTGTCCTCAGAGTCAATGTGTCCTCAGAGACAGTGTGTGTATTCAGAGTCAGTGTGTGTCCTCAGAGTCAGTGAGACAGTGTGTGTCCTCAGAGACAGTGACACAGTGTGTGTCCTCAGAGACAGTGAGACAGTGTGTGTCCTCAGAGTCAGTGAGACAGTGTGTGTCCTCAGAGACAGTGACACAGTGTGTGTCCTCAGAGGCAGTGAGACAGTGTGTGTCCTCAGAGACAGTGAGACAGTGTGTGTCCTCAGAGTCAGTGAGACAGTGTGTGTCCTCAGAGACAGTGACACAGTGTGTGTCCTCAGAGACAGTGAGACAGTGTGTGTCCTCAGAGTCAGTGAGACAGTGTGTGTCCTCAGAGACAGTGACACAGTGTGTGTCCTCAGAGGCAGTGAGACAGTGTGTGTCCTCAGAGACAGTGAGACAGTGTGTGTCCTCAGAGACAGTGAGACAGTGTGTGTCTTCTTGTCTTCCACTCGTCTTGTTAGTAAACAACAGATTCAGATCTCGTGGCCTCGAGTTATTTATCTCGTTCACACGTTATTATGTCGTGGTCACGTAATATATTTTGACCAGATGCCACCAGGGGGCGCTGTAACTTACACAAGCTGGACCACAGCTGACAGCCTCACACGAGGGACAGAGACGGTGTCATCTTCATCTGATCTGAGACAGTTTGTCCTCTCACTTCATCAGTGAAGAACTGATCAGGTGGATCTTTGTCACAGCTCTGAGATCAGTGGGACTGAAGCCTCTCCTCATCACATGGTAACCAGGAGCTCTTTATACAGAGCAGAACCTCTGCTGAGGTCCATCTGTCTCCTCTGGTCCCAGTTTGTCAGAAGCAGATGTTCATCAACACACAGTGAAACATGGCTTCACCTGTAACAGCAGTAAATCCACCTCTCAGGTGTCCACTCTGCACTTTGACATGCAGAGGACACACACTGAGCTCTTAGCGTGTTCATTCCAACACGTGAACATGAAGCAGAGAGGAAGCTGCTCCACCTCTGAACAGGACTGAAGTCCCTGCTGCTCTTTCTACTGGATGAGCTGCATCACTGACTCACAGCTGATGAAGTGAGTCTCTGTGACACTGATGTCTTCTTCTCTCAACAGGTGGAGGACAGTGTGAAGAGGACAGTGTGAAGAGGACAGTGTGTGTGGACGGAGGCTGAGCTGTGTCCTGAGGATCCAGAGGCTGAAGCAGCAGCAGCTTGTGTGTAGTCTCCAATCTACACAACCCCTAATCTGCATGTGTTTGTGAGATGAAGCCGGAGCACCTGGAGAAAACACGGGGAGAACATGCAGACTCCACACAGGAAGACCCCATCTGAACCGGATTCAAACCAGCAACCTTCCTGCCCCGATTGTGTTTATTCACATGAAGAATGTGTTTATTGAAATGATTCAACACAAGCAGAATATATAAACCCTCTATAAAGAGTCACATACAGTGTGTTTAAGTTTGTCTTTATTATTGTCCACCTTTGTCCCTCAGTGTGTCTCCATGTGTGTAGAACCACATTCTGTGTATATGTTTGTTTATGATCTTAAAGTTCCTGGATTCACGTCACAAATTGATTTAGTTCAACACAAAGTTCAACACATTGAAATCACTTTGAGTTTAAAATCAGAGTTTTGTCTTTGACACAAAAGATCAAAACTCTGGACTTAAAAATGGGACGTTTTCATTTCTGCATCAGGTGCAGAGCGGTGGTGGCTTTTCTACTTTTGACCCACAGGTGGCGCTGCAGTATAACAGCAGCACATCCCAGTCAAAGCCTTTATATTCAGTCTATGAGTCAAACACATGGATCATTTCCTCTGTGACAAACCAGATGTAACGAGAAGAAAAACATCTCAGAGAGAAAAGTTCTGTTTCTACTTGTCTCTGCTTTAATGCTCAATAAACATCCTTCCACCGACTTCACTGGAATCATGACTCAGCTTTTCTTTCCTCTTCAAACAAACTGGTGGAAACATCTCGTCCTTGGTGCAGGTACAAGAACAAAACCACCAGTTTGACATAATGGAAACCAGCAGAAGAGGTGGGGCACTCAAAACAGGTAAATCTGAGGAGGGCTATTTCAGACAGGGTAAAAAGGTGCTGTGTTAAATGATCCTTGTGGTATTTTGACAAAAATATGTTAGACATTTCATTAAGACCCAAAGGAACCATATCAACTATGGTAAAATGGATATAATATGTCCCCATTAAACATATTTAATAGAAAACTGACCCGAGGACGTTTTATACAAACCCTAACCCACTTAGTGGAAAAGTTTGTGATCATAATGAAATTCTACATCTGATCAATATGTCTCAATATAAACAGCCTGACAGCAGATCAATACATTTAGCTATGATTCTTTATCAGTTGATTTCAACTGGGTGGCGAACGGGATTGAAGTGAACGATACGTTTGTGTCTGTTCTGCCTCTCGCCACACCGGCGGTAAAAGTGACTCTGTCCAACGTCCCCCCGTTCATTAGGGATGAGAGTAAGATCGTGTCTCAGGTTAAGAAAGTGTCCTCAGGATACAAGTCCCCGCTGTTAAAACACGTGGTGTCCCACAGAAGACATCTGTTTATGATTCTTAATAACAGGACTGAGGATCTGAACCTGGTGTTCAAGATCAGGGTGGAGGAGTTTGATTATGTGATTTTTGTGTCTTCAAACAACACAAAGTGTTTCAGCTGTGGAAAAGAAGGACACCAAGCTAAAGGGTGTCCTCAGAGAGATAAGACAGCTGACACTCAGGAACAACCGGAGGGGACAGGGGGGGTTCAGCAGGAGCGTCAGGGGAGTCAAGCCTGAAACATGCTTCTGCGTTTTCACGGGCCCGTAAGCGCAAGAGCCCTTCCGGGTCCCTTACGTGCTTATGTATCCCTTCTTACGTGCTGACGGGCGTCGCCCCACTTTACTAAAATTTACGGCAAAGCTCCGCAAGCTCACTCAGCCCGCAAGGCTGTGATTGGTCTGCTCTACATCCCTTCTGGAGCTGCATTTCCGGTTTCATGCCCCATAATACAGGCAGAAACAACGGGAGATTTAGAAGAATGAATATGGACCAAATAGAAGAGCGTTTGGCAGAAGAGATCCGAAAGTATGTCCACTTGTATAACCCGTCACTGACTGGCGTATTTGTCCGCTTGAAAAAGGCTACAAGGAGCCGCAGTAGCTATGTAAATAAACAATCGATGAAGAAGAAAGAAGGCGTCTCTCAGGTCGTCTTCGACAAAAAGCATTACTCCGCCTAGTGTTCTGGCGCGGAATTGCTTTGTAAGATGCGCAACGGTTGGGGAAGCATGAATGACAACGAGTCTTGCGCCACAGCGGCGTGAAAAGACGCAGACGCAGTCGCAGAAGCATGTTTCAGGCTTAAGGAGGGACAGGGGGATGGGTTAGATAGATGGGGAAGATCAATGGAGGCCTGAGTGCACCTTTCAAAGTGCACAGGGGGGTTAGACAGGGCTGCTCGCTCTCAGGGATGTTTCTATCGAACCAATGCTAAATAAGATAAGAGCTAATATTGAAGGGTTGATTTTTAAATGATTTTAAAAAAGCCACATTTTATCAGCATATGCAGACGACATCATCGTCTTTGTAAAAAACCAGGAGGACGTGATTTCGTCCTTGATTTTAAAACCATGTCAGCTGCTAGAGTGAACTGGGGGAAAAGCGAAGCGCTGGCAGTTGGAAGGTGGGAAGGGGGTCTACCCAGTCTGCCGGGGGGGTTGACGTGGAGGAGAGACGGTCTCAAATACCTCTGGGTTTACATAGGCAATGAGTCCATGGTCCAGAAGAACTGGGAGGGTGTGGCTGATAAAATACAAGGGAGGCTCAGCAAGTGGAAATGCCTGAAACCACAATTATCCTACAGAGGCAGAACAATGATCATTAACAACCTGGTAGCTTCTGCTCTGTGGCATCGGCTGGCATGCCTGGAACCACCGAAAGGCTTAGTACAGAAATTACAAGCCATTTTAACAGACTTCTTTTGGGACAGGTGACGCTGGGTGCCCCAGTGTGTGATGTTTTTACTAAAGGAGGAGGGGGGGCAAGGGTTGGTGCACATCCAAAGCAGAATATCCACTTTTAGATTACAGTTTTTACAGAAGTATCTTTTAGGTCCACAGGATGTTGTTTGGAGACAAGTGACGAGCAGCATCCTGAGGGGGACAACTGGGCTGGTTTCAGACATGCCACTGTTCTTAATGGATTTTAAGCTTTTTAAACTGTATGGATTATCTACTTTTTATCAGTCACCTTTTAAGGCATGGAGTCTTTTTAAATGGAAAAGGCTGGAACCTACAAACTCTCTGCACTGGCTTTTAGAGGAGCCGCTGATCAACGGAGCCAGGCTGGATGTCCAGAGCAGCTCCACACCAGGCCTCACCAGCATGCTGTGCACCGCCGGAGCCGTGACCCTGAGGACTATCGTCGATGCAGCGGGTCCTGGACTAACCAACATCCCGGCGGTGGCGTCCCTCATCGGGCAGAGGTCCAGGCGTCAGGCAGAACGCATTTTAAATGAATGGATTGAAAGACTCACGGACGAGGAGGTGAATATGCTGAAGGAATACTCTGATGGAGCGGAAACCCCTGATGACAGCGACCCCTTTCCGGAGCTAGGTTTTAATCCAGATCTGGACGGGCTCTCAGGACCTTTTTAAATAAAACAGACTGGAAACTGGTGGACCTGTACACAGCCAAAGGAAGAGCCATCTATGAATGCTGGGTTGGTTAACCCAGATAAAAAGTTCTCTCACTTCTAACTTTGGAAGCCACGAAAGGTAAAGGTAAGAAAGTTGTTCTTCTTCTCCCATCATTGAAAACATTTCCCAGGCTCATCCAGGTGTTCACCGCTGCTTACAGCTTCAGTTGAGGAGGATTCAGGTTTGATGTGAACAGCCACTAAAGGCGTTTGTCACGCTCAGGTAAATGAAGAACAAAACACAGGTCACTTCTTCGTTTTAGGTTCTAACCCCTTCGGACTCAGCATGTACGTGGTGTGACGCCCCGGCTTTGACACCAGGCTCTATGGTTTCCATGTGTGTATGTCTCCTGTTTTCTCTGTGCAAACAGGCAGGAGGAGCTGGAGAGTGCAGGCGGTGATTAATGAGGGGCGGGGCTCCAGGTGATGGCCACCAGGTGATGGCCATCACTATTTAAACGGTGTCCCGGGACCTCAAGGCTCTTGTTCCTGCTCTGACCACCTGATGCGGGAAGGCTGTCTGCCCTGTCTTTTTGTATCTGTTTTGTGAATAAATGTGAAGCATTGTGAAAACGTTGCCCGACGGTGTCTGTCTTCCCTATGTCACGACTATTGTGAGCTAGGTAGTCGTGACATGTGGGGGCTCGTCAGACTTTTGGATCTGGAAATAGTCTGCTGTATGCGGTGTTAAAATTGTCTGCTGTAACTGTGATAGCGACGTGCGGTGGATAAACTCTAGACTATCCTACGTTCTGTGGGGACGTGAGGTGAGTAGGTCTAGTGGTAACTGGCGAGGGTTTTGTGAATGAAATTGTAGTAGTAGGCGTGGCCTGCTGTTCCCTCGCCGGTTTGTTTGGGGAGACCTGCACTGTCTGAGTGGTGATGTTGGCGTGTTTTGCGGAGTTGTGGACTTAGATCTCGACGCAATATCCACTCGGTTTTGTTTTGTGTGGTGTGATCGTGGGTTTTTCGTGGTGGGGCAGCGGGTTACACAAGCAAGAGCTCTCCCCATTTAGAGCGCCTCCGCGCTGGGTTTTAGGTTCCAGTGACGGGAGTCTGGACCGGTGGGCACCGCCGCTGAGTAAGGCTGCATCGACTTTGGTCGGGATGGCTGGCATCTGACGGTATTGGTGAGTGTTCATTTCTTTTGTTCACTGATCCCCGGTTCTTGGGCTCCGTCAGAAGCTAGGTCAGTTTAGTCGGGGGGTAAATGTTTAGGGGGAATGCTCCGTGAATTGTTTGCCCTACTGTGTTAACCGCGTTTCGTACGCCCCGCGGCGTCCCTCCTGCTCGTCGCGGAGGTAATGAGTATTCATTTGATCATGAATTGTTAAGTGCTGGGTTGCACTGGTTATGAGCGCAGTGGAAAACTTTTCGGATGCTCCTTCGGAGAGCTTGTTGCTGACGCTAACAGTAAAGGAGTTAATAAACGTCGCTGATTATTATTCTATTGAGATTACGCTGCCTAGATCTGCAAGGAAAGACCGGCTGGTAGATTTAATTCGCGAGGGCTTGCAAACACAACAGGTGTTGCCTTTTTTTTGTACTCCAGTTATGGATTCAGATCAGACGACCGGTCAGAAGTCAGAGGCTGAAGCATCTGCTATTTCTCATAGTTTATTAACTTTTGAACAGCAAAAAGCGATTTTGCAAATGCAAATGGAGCAAAAGAGATTAGACGCTGGAGAAAGGGAAAAGGAACGTTTATTGGAACAGGAAAAAATACAGTTAGAGCACACTCGTCTAAAACTGATGGCAGAGGGGAAATACGGCAATTCCAATCAGCCATCAGGCTTATCAAATATGGTTAAGTTTCCCCCGAAGTTCAACGAACGGGACCCAGATGTTTTCTTTTCCTTATTTGTGATCTTAAGTGGACTAGTGAGGACAAGGTTTTATTGCTACAGACTACTTTGCATGGGCATGCCCAAGAAGCTTTTGTCGCTCTGTCTGCTGTGGAGCGTAAAGATTACAAAACTGTAAAAGATGCCGTGCTGAAGGCATATCAGCTAGTACCAGAGGCTTACTGACAACGTTTTTGTAATCATCAAAAGTCTAATAAACAAACTTATGCTGAGGTAGGCAGGGACCTGTCCAATTTGTTTCATCGTTGGCTTGCAGCTGAAGATGTTGAGGATTTTGATGCATTGTGCAATTTAATGATTGTAGAGCAGTTCAAGAATATCTTGCATGAAAGGGTGGCTATTTATGTAAGCGAACACAAGGTAAAAACGGTCTCTGAGGCTAGTTCCCTCGCTGATGGATACTTCTTAACACACAAGAATCATTTCCGTGAATTTGCGCAGTGCAAAGATTATTATCAGCGGGAGCAGCGATCTGATTTTGTTAATACTGTCCCACGATTTAATGCTGGTCCTACCGTGAGATATAACACTGCGGCGGTGGGTAAAGGGAATGATGGCAAGCTTGACAATATGTGTCATAAATGCCATAAGCCAGGTCACTGGAGACGCCAATGTCCGGAGTGGTCACGTAATAGGCCTAGAGAAGGCATGGTCAGCACCAAAGACGTAGGGTGCGTGTCTGCTGTTCGTTTTGTTTGTGTGAGGAACGCACAAAACGTAGATGGTATCAATGCTTTCCCTTCCAAGTGTTCTATTTCAGGGGAAAATGAAAATTTGAATGTTGTGCCTACAACTATTCCTGACGCTGATTACACTCCATTCGTTAGTGATGGCTATGTATCCTTGGTTGGTGACTCTCGTAGAGTGCCAGTCAGGATATTGCGTGACACTGGCGCCTCTGAGAGTTTTATTCGTCAGTCTGTTCTCCCTTTTTCCTCGACCTCAGACACTGATAGTGTGGTCTTGATTCGAGGAATTGGGTTACATTCGTTTCCCGTACCGCTGCATAGGATTCAACTGAATTCTGGCTTTGTAAACAGCAAAGTGATTATTGCTGTTCGTCCATCGCTGCCGGTGGATGGCATTGATCTGATTATGGGCAATAATCTGGGACATGATTGTGTTTTTCCCTGTCAGTCTCCGCCACCACCTGTGGTCGGTACAGGCGTGTTCCTGTTACCTGAGTCTGACAAATGTTTTGAGGATTTTCCCGAGGTGTTCACTGCCTGCGCGGTGACTCGTGCTATGGCTCGTGCGCAGGTAGAGAAAGCGCTAGACGTTTCTGGGTCGTTGTCTAAATTGTTCATTCCCGACTTACCAGTACCGTTATCTGTTGATCAGGTTATTGATGCTCAGAAAACTGATACCACTTTGGAAAAGTATGTTGCTATGGCTAATGATAATCAGAGTGTAGATCATGGTTATTTTGTCCAAAATGGTTTACTGCTTCGCAGGTGGTTGCCTCATGCAGGTGCTGATGTGACAGGTCAGGTGCTGCAGGTGGTAATGCCCGCCCTGTATCGTGAGTTAGCGTTGAAAGCTGCTCATGGCGAAACATCTGGTCATTTTGGTATAAGAAAGACTTATAATCATGTGTTGCAGCATTTTTACTGGCCTCGCATTAAACGTGATGTTGCGGGATTTGTAAAATCATGTCACGTTTGCCAGGTTGCTGGGAAGCCCAATGAGACCATAAAACCTGCGCCACTGAAGCCTATCCACTCGGTTGGTATTCCTTTTGAGTACTTAATTATTGACTGTGTTGGACCCCTGCCAAGGTCAAAGTCTGGTATGGAGTATATGGTCACGGTGATGTGTCAGGCTACTCGATATCCTGCAGCATATGCCGTGAGGTCGATTAGCACTAAAGCTGTAGTGAAATCGTTGTCTCACTTTATTTCCATATTTGGCATCCCAAAAGTTATTCAAAGCGACCGTGGTTCAAACTTTACATCTAAGTCCTTTGCTGAGGCATTGAAACAGCTAAGCATTAGGCATAATCTCAGCAGCGCATATCATGCACAAAGCCAGGGGGCGCTGGAGCGTTTTCATGCCACCTTGAAGTCCTTGTTGCGTGCTTATTGTATAGAGCTAAAGCGGGAATGGGAAGAGGGTTTACCATGGCTCCTGCTGGCAGCACGTGCTGTCGTGCAGGAGAGTACAGGGTATAGCCCTAATGACCTCGTCTTTGGCCACAAGGTGCGTACTCCTCTGTCTATTTTAGGCAGTGATTTGGACCGTACAGAGCCACCAGAGAACTTGGCAGAGTATGTTCAGGGTTTTCGTTGCAAGCTGTTCCTGGCATGGAAAACGGCGAGTGAAAATCTAAGTAATGCTCAAAAGAAAATGAAGAATCTGTATGACCGTAAGGCAGTGGGGAGGAATTTTAGCCCAGGTGATCAAGTTCTGGCATTGCTGCCTATACCGGGTTCACCGTTCGAGGCCAAGTACTTGGGGCCGTATACTGTCATCCGCCAGGTCTCAGAAGATAATTATGTGGTGTCAACTCCTGAAAGAAGATGCAAAACACAGCTTTGTCATATCAACCTGCTCAAGCCTTATTTCCCTTCATCTTCACAGATGCAGGAGAAGGAGGCAAGGCTGAAACCAGTAGGGCTTGCTGTGGGGTCAGATGCACCCGACATCACTCAGGTGGCAGCTGAGGATGGCGTGTGTGGGCCCGATGATGCAGTGTTGCAGGCTCGGCTAGTTAATAGCGAAATGCTGGCTAATTTGGATAGTCTTCTTAGTCATTTGAAGAGTGAACATCGGGAGCAACTAAAAAGTTTAATTTTTGAGTTTTCATCCCTATTTTCTGACACACCGACCTGTACCAGCGTGATCGAACATGACAGAGATGTGGGAGACGCAAAACCGGTTCGTCAAAGGTTTTATCGCGTCTCACTCGACAAGCGGAAAAGTCTTGATTCATCCGTGCAGTACCTCCTTGATAATGGATTAGCCGTACCATCTTATTCCAGCTGGGCTTCTCCTTGTCTGCTGGTAAAGAAATCTGATTCTTCCTTCAGATTTTGCACAGACTATAGGAAGGTTAACACGGTGACAAAAATTGACTCATTTCCGTTACCACGAATCGAAGATTGCGTTGACCAGGTGGGTAGTGCCCGGTTTGTCAGCAAATTTGACTTGCTTAAGGGTTACTACCAAGTGCCATTGACTCCCAGGGCCCAAGAAATGTCAGCGTTTGTAACATCGTCTGGACTTTACTCTTATACCAGGATGAGTTTTGGACTGCGCAACGCCCCTTCAACCTTCCAGAGACTCATGAATAGAGTTGTGGGAGGGTTGGAGGGTTGTGCAGTGTATTTAGATGATGCTGTCTGTTATGCAGACACCTGGGATACACATCTGGTCCGCATTCGTGCATTTTTCGAGCGGTTGCGGGCGACTAATCTGACAGTAAACCTTGCGAAATGTGAATTTGCGAAGGCCACTGTGGTTTACTTGGGCAAGGTGGTAGGGCAGGGGGTAGTGCGGCCTGTGAGGGCAAAAGTGTTGGCCATCGACAGGTTCCCCCCTCCTGGGACGAAGAAAGAGCTGATGCGATTCCTTGGACTGGCTGGTTATTATAGGAATTTTTGTTCAAACTTTTCAACAGTGGTGGCCCCATTGACCGATTTGTTAAAGGGCACTGTTAAGTATGAGTGGTCCTCTGAGTGTCAGATAGCATTTGATAATGCAAAGCTGTTGTTGACCTGTGCTCCGGTGTTGGCTGCGCCAAGACTGGAACAACCTTTTTTGTTACAGGTTGATGCCAGCCAAGTAGGTGCGGGCGCAGTCTTGTTGCAAAAGGACGACACTGGGGTGGACAGGCCAGTGTGTGTTTTTTCGCGCAAGTTCAATAAACATCAATTGAACTATTCAACGATTGAAAAGGAGGGTTTAGCCTTAATATGGGCTCTCCAACATTTCGATGTTTATGTTGGGGGAGGTTTATATCCTGTTGTGGTGTTCACAGACCACAATCCCCTCACATTCATTCAGTCTCTCAAAAATTCGAATCAGCGCTTAATGCGCTGGGCACTTTTTTTGCAGCCGTACAGACTGAACATTCGGCACATCCGTGGCCGGGAAAATGTGATTGCTGACGCCCTTTCTCGAGCCCCGGAGGAATGAATGAATGTGTTTGTCTGTTTGTTTTCTGTCTGTCTCATGTCTTGTTCTGTTTCAGCTGTCCCGTGTGTCTGGCGCCGGATATATGGGAGGATGGGACGGTATCAAGGCCATGAGTGAGACTGTGTGGACTGGGTGAATGGTGGTTTGGTGTGAAGGTGCAGCATGTGTGGGTGTTCACTTAGGCCTATGATTGTGTACACATGTGTTGGTGTTTTGGGATTTCTAATAATGGTTAATTATTAGTAGAAATATTGTTGATTGGGGTTTTGGGGTTGTTTTACCAGAAACCCATGGTATGGGCTCCTGTCTTTTGGGGGGGAGTGATGTGACGCCCCGGCTTTGAAACCAGGCTCTGTGGTTTCCATGTGTGTATGTCTCCTGTTTTCTCTGTGCAAACAGGCAGGAGGAGCTGGAGAGTGCAGGCGGTGATTAATGAGGGGCGGGGCTCCAGGTGATGGCCACCAGGTGATGGCCATCACTATTTAAACGGTGTCCCGGGACCTCAAGGCTCTTGGTCCTGCTCTGACCACCTGATGCGGGAAGGCTGTCTGCCCTGTCTTTTTGTATCTGTTTTGTGAATAAATGTGAAGCATTGTGAAAACGTTGCCCGACGGTGTCTGTCTTCCCTATGTCACGACTATTGTGAGCTAGGTAGTCGTGACAGTGGAAAGAAGAAGGAAGTTGGTGTGTTTAAATTAATCTGTCTTTATTCTCAGACTCTTCTGTGTTGGAGGTAGACGTGTCTGTGATGTGACTGAGTTTCATCTTGTGAACATTATTTATCTGTGGAGGTTTTTATTGTTTGAAGTCACAGACGAGAGCAGCAGCTACTATGAGTGTAACTGCAGCAGCCAGTGGATCAAGCCCATCATATTAAACATGAGCAATACTGACTGACCAACAGCATAACTTGTTGAGCTCAGTCTAACCACACTGCTCATGTCTCCTGTCTGTTGTCCAGGGAAGTCAGTGATAATCATGAATACCATCAGGGTGACTCTGGTGGTCTTGCTGGTTCCAGTGCTGGTCTGGACTCTGTGGACGAGGTAAAACAAATCCATCAGTTCAGTCGCCAGGGAGACCACGGACAGATCACGGATCTGCTCAGCTAGAGGACGACCACCAGCAGCACAGTCACTGGGTGAGCCACAAAACCAGTTCAATGAAATGTCTCTGATGAATCCCAGTGAAATTCATTCTTAACTTTGGAAATTCTAACAGAAATAGTCTTTAAGTCAACGTCCACTCACTGGAGTTGTCCCCTGAAGTCCACTCCTCTCTCCAGACCTCCTGGGGCCCTGGCTGGTCTCTGTGGCGATGGCCGTCTGGGTGTGGTCGGTTGCCTCCATGTTGTGATGGAGCTCGTGAAGACGGAGGAAGCCGAGCGTCCACTCTGTGGTCAGCACCCAGGAAAACAACGCCCACCAAACCACCATCAGCCCCTCCTCCTGCTCCATCATCAGCACCTCCTCCTGCTCCATCATCAGCACCTCCTCCTGCTCCATCCTCAGCTCCTCCTCCTGCTCCATCCTCAGCACCTCCTCCTGCTCCATCATCAGCACCTCCTCCTGCTCCATCCTCAGCATCTCCTCCTGCTCCATCATCAGCACCTCCTCCTGCTCCATCATCAGCACCTCCTCCTGCTCCATCATCAGCACCTCCTCCTGCTCCATCATCAGCACCTCCTCCTGCTCCATCATCCGCACCTCCTCCTGCTCCATCATCAGCACCTCCTCCTGCTCCATCATCAGCACCTCCACAAGGACCAGAACTTCGTCAACGCCAAGCTCAGGAAGTCAGACACCGGGAGCCAATCAGGCATGACGAGGTGGACAAGAGGCTGCAGAAAGGACGGTTCCCCGGGCACCACCAGTGTACTTACTGGTAGACTGGGAGGAATGCCCCCCCCACTCTTCCAACAGGATCAAAACTCCGGACGTACAAACAGGCAGCTGCAGTCACAGAGCGTCAGCGGGGCGGAGCTTATCGTATAACTAACCAATCAGACACTTGAAGACAAATTATTCATGGAGAATATTTTGTATAGATGTGTAAATAATTTTTTATTAATCATTATGTATATTTTTTATAGTATTTTTATAACATTTTCTCATAACACAAAACATACAGAACTGCTCACACGACAGAAAAGGGAAAAAAACAACAGAATGTGGGCATGTGGGTACAGTAAATAGAAAATAATTAAGAAAATGAAAATAAATGACAGTGGGCACATTTTCCAACCCTCCCCCCCTCCCCCTCAATCCCCCACATCAAGACAAGGCAGAGTCCAGATAGGAATCAATACAGAGCATACAAACACAGCAAGGCCACAAGGTGCACGTAGCCACTTCAGACAAAGTCACAGAGACAGGCTGATCTGGGAAAACCACGAAGCAAGGAAGATGACAGTGTGGGCCCGATATGCTGCAAGTAGGGTCCCAGACCTTATAGAAGGCATCTATTTTGGAATGAAGCATGCACGCGATGTATTCACTGGGAATGCAGTCCATAACAATGTTGTGCCATGACTTTTTTGTTTGAGCAACATTCTTGTTCCAGAAGAGTAGAATGTTCTTTCAAGCAGCAAAAGACAGTATATTGAAAAGTCTTCTGTGTTTACTGTCAGTGATCCGACCAACCGGGAGACCAAGTATCAGGCACATAGGGTCCATCCGTATTGGGACACCAAAGATATTGATTTATTAACTTAATCGTCAAGAGCCTTCAGATAGTTCCTTTAATTATCAGTTCCGAGTTGGCAGCTTTGTAAACTGAAGACTTTGATATTTCTATTTTCATAAACATCCAAAGTGTTCTTGAAAGAATAGTTTACTTTCATCCGTTCGGGTTTGGGGAATTTTGTGCCTCAGTTTGAAGGTTTTTACATTTGTCTGTTTGATAGCGTGTACTTGGTATGTTTCCAGGGTCGTGTGTTGTATTGTACATGTGTCCCTGGAGGCGGGGCTACAAGTGCATGGTCTCTGTTTACTAAGACTTTGCTTTTGCTACTGAAAGAATCACGTTCTTTGTAATAATTTCTATTGTTTGACGAGTGTAAAATATAAGAACAGGCTTTGAATTTGATTGGACTATTTTGTGTACTTGCCTTGTGTCTGAATGATGCTAAAGAAAAACATTTGCCTTGTCTTTCCATCCAATGGGTTCTCAATCCGGCTTCCCCCCCCCCCCCCCGCTCCTCCAATCAGCTCAAAAACCAGTCGGGGACGTCACAGATATTAATAATCTGCAGAGTCTCATCAACTATTTAATCCAAAATCTCATGAGACAAAAATGAAAATCGTTTATACATTATTTCCTTTCAACAGGTGAAAAACAAACATGGAACCATTACAATGTTCATTTAGAAAACGGAGTTTTTGATTGTATATGGTTACTCAGATCATTTTATTGGTTTATTGATTGATGTATTTACTGTCATCACAACTCAATCATCAACCAATCACTGAGTCTCAGAGGAAACCAAAGAAAACAGTTTCTTTATAAACAGCCGTTCGGAGTCTTTTTCTGTGACCCATAATCGATCGATCGATCAATCAATCAATCAATCTTCACCCTGGTTGGCCATCAGTCCAGCTTCTCCTCCACAGCTTTGTGTCGGAGCGCCGCCTCAGAGCGGACGGAGCTCCTCACGGCTCGCTGCATGAGCCAGGTGGCCAAGTGGACGGTGAGGAAGGCGCCACCGGCCGCCCACAGCCAGTTCCTCGAGATCCAGCTCCGAGGCTTCATCCTGACAACAAGAACACTGGGTTAACACTGGGACAAGTTCTTATTGGGTAATGCTGACTAAATACACCCTACTAATACTACTAGACTTGTAGTACTACTAGTATTACTATATTGGAATCCATTTCTGTTTTGTTTTTATGGAGAATCAATCAATCAATATTTTTTGCATAGCCCATATTCACAAATCACAATTTGTCTCATAAAGGTGTGAGATCCTCTGTTCTTAACAATCAACAAGAGTAAAACTACAAAAAAAACTATGAACAGGGAAAGAACGTAGAAACCTCAGTGTTTCCTCCTTCTCTCCCTGAGCGTCTGTGACTCTGCTGAGTGGGTTCCATCTCCTGTGAGAACAACTGACTGAGAGTCACAGACTGTCTCAACCAGCTGCAGCTGAACTGAGATCAGTTCAAAACACTCTGATTCAGCAGGAAACTTTGAAACATGACGGATTCTGATCAGTTTGGTGGATTTGTTACAGCTGCAGTTCTTCAGGGTCAGGAAGCAGAGGATCATGGGTAATATCCAGTGGGACGACTCCGTCACCACATTGATTCACTTTGATTTAGATGAAAACACTTCATCAGACTGAGACCAACAGAGATAATCACCTGTGGCTGCAGGGGGCGCTGTTGATCTGTGACAGTTTCACAGTAAAGCTTTAAATTGACAACAGGTGAGAATCATGTTGTACCTGAGGCTGCTTCACTTGCTCTTGGCAGCAGGGGGAGCTGGTGAGTTTAAAACGTAGGTGACGATGCCAGGCTCAGGAATGAACTCTTCTCTGGCTGAACGCAGCGCTGAACTGGACTTCAGGTTGAACCAGCCCCAGTGGATCAGACCCAGACTCGTGCCCATCACAATCAAAACCTTGTAGTTCTGCCAGAACTGTTTCAGGCCCATGACTGAGCGGCTCCGACCTGCAGACGACAAACAGATGAAGAAGTCTGATATAGCTCTACCTTCAGGTTCCATTCTACACAATTTTATTCAACATTTAATTCAACTATCTCTGTTTTAACATAACTGTTCATTTATAAAACCAATGATTTCACATCTTGTCTAGTCTGTTTCATTTGGCTGCCAATGCAAAGCACTTTGAAATGTGGATTAAAGTAGTTTATTATTATCTGCTTTAATGTTGTTTAGATGTTATTATAATTTATCTTTCGATGTTGAAATGAGGCTAAGCAGTGAAATTGTGTCATTTCGAACCATAGGACAATTCTGATAAATAACTTGTTTACTCGTTGTTTAACTAGTTGTAGTTATATATTAATAATTCTATTCATAACTGAGTTGATTTTAATCCTGATTAACTGTGAGTTGTTTCCTAAGTTAGTCTCTGATCTGACAGTAACATGTTGTCAATGACTCTTAGATAACATGCTAACAGAGCTAGCATGCTAACAGAGCTAACTGTTTACCTGCAGCAGTAAGACTGTTCAACCAGCTCTGCTCCCAGTAAACACAACATTCACCACCAGTGGACTGAATCTTAACATGTTTCATATTCTCAACTGTTCAATATTCATCTCTCTGTCTCAACGGTTCATGTGCAATTCACTGTAAATGTCCTCACACTGCATGTCTCCCTGTCTTTACACTCTGTGTACTAGTTTAATCACATTCATGTTTCTATACATATTATTTGTAAGTATTGCACGTGACTGTTGCTGCTGTCACTCTAACCCCTGAGGGACTCGTAAAGGATGATCTCATCTTATCTGAACTACTGACAGAGCTAGCATGCTAACAGAGCTAGCATGCTAACAGAGCTAACTTACTGACAGAGCTAACTTACTGACAGAGCTAACTTACTGACAGAGCTAGCATGCTAAGAGAGCTAGCTTACTGACAGAGGACTGACATGTTGCTTGCTGCCGCCTGTTTAAAACCAGGCTTCTGTCGCTGAACCGCTCACCTTCACAGAGTCACCGACACCGACCGATGATGAACTGTAGGACCCATCCACCGGCACTGACCCGGAACACACTGACTTTGAGCAGCTGCACCATAGATAGATATATATATATCTATCTATGAGCTGCACTGCCTGAGGGGAAGCGACCGACGAGCTGCCCGAACAGTTTCTTTAGGTTCAAACTAGGAGCTGAGAAAATATAAAACCTGCGTCTTATTAAAAACATAATTTAATTCACTTGATATCTTTAAGAGCTTTCAAAGACGAATCTAAAAAGAAAAGTGATTTAAAAACACGTTTTTCAATCAGGCAGCAGTTTAGGAGCCTACATTAGTCACGTGACGTCGTACACCGGGAAAGTTTGCCCTAAACGTTGTCTTCCAGGCTGCAGGTGAAACTTTTTTCTTAGTTCAAAACTGGAATCGTACAAATATCAAGAGTTTGAAATCATGACAACAACCAACTAACAAGGCACATTATTCACAAGTGAAATTACATAAAAATATAATAATTTTAAATCTTTTATAAATTACCAAATTAAAAAAAAAAAAAAAAAGTGAATGAGTAAATAAATAAATTACAAATGAAGTTATTTGTTACTACCTCTAGAGGTCGTCATATTTTTCTTCATAAGCCCTGAGAATACAGGTGAAGTCTGTCCTATGGGTTTGGGTTTATAATTGTTGTCATCAACAAAGTTTTTATTTGTTGGAGAAAATAGTCAAATGATAATTCGTGCAGATGCTGCTAGCTCCGGGACTGTAAGTAAAGTGTATTGAATGTAAAAGGTAAAATGTTGAGAAGGAGAATTAAAAGTGTGGTTGTTGGACTTGTTCTTCAGATGCTTGAGTTCTTGCTCTCGGCTGTGACGGTTGGTTGGTCCCGTAGGAACCAGTGATGGTCAAGAATTGTTTTATTTCAAAAGGCAATACAGAAAACAGAGTGACCACAACCTTATATTCATATTTATTTCTATTTATGTTTTTAACTGTAATTTTACATTATATAAAGATGGCGACACGACTCCACCTCCAGGAATGAAGCCAAAATATCTCAGATACAAACGCTGTCATTTTGTGATGATGATGTCATTTGCAGTCACAGTATGTGCAGTAGTGATCTTCAGTGTCAGCTGTCAATCATGACGTGTCAGCTTGTTTTTATATCATCAAATAACTAATCAATCCAAACTGATTGGAAACATGAACAAACATCAGAGCGATAAGAACGACCTGAAATGACAGAAACATCATTGACAAACATTATTTAACGTCTACTTAGATTTTTTTGTTTGGTCCATGTCCCATCCACTAACATGGAGGAAGAGGGGTTTATACTGCAGCCAGCCACTAGGGGGCGATCAAGACTATTTGGTTTCACTTTTGGGAGCCGTCCTGTCGTCCAGTTTTTATTAAGAGTTTATAAAAAGCTAAAGTTTTTAAAAGGACATCTGTAATGAGAATTTTTTTTACAATAATCGTATAATTAAGAACTTACTTGTTGTTAGTCAGATTTATAAAATGTGGTTAGTTGCTGTGAGAATCATTTTGTGTGTGTTTGTGTATAATGTTGATTATTAGCATCCTACAGTGAACACAGGGTCACTGATGAACCCGGCCACTCGTACGCAAACCCAAACCCGGGGTAGACGGGTTCGGTGAAAGTGGTGTAGAAGGTGTGGAGGTGGAGCAACATCCCGGAGGAGACGCTGAAGAAGGAAAGCATTCCAGAGGGACAGTCCACATACACTGCGACTCTGTGAGAGACGGAGGACGAGGACGGCTGAGGACAGGCCTGTCGTCTCTGATGGTGCCACACTGAGTAACCGTCAACATCGGAGCATATCAGACTCCAGGACTGATTGTTTCGTCCGAACCAGGAGTCGATTCCTTCCCCTTTCCTTTTGATCCCTCTGTAGGTCACTGCAATGTTCACTCTCCCCTTCCACTCCACCTCCCAGTAACACCGACCAATCAGAGCACTGTTACACAGCAGCTGAGGCCACGAGTCAAATCTCTCCGGGTGATCAGGATACGGCAGCTTCTCCGTCACTGACGTCATCGTCCGGTTGTCGTCAGACACTTTGAGTTTTCTGTGAACTGTGTGTGTGTTGATAGTGAGATCGAAGGCGTCTGAAGGAGAGAACAAAAGCACAAAGAGATGAAGACAAAGATCTGTTTACATAGAACATATTTACCATAGACCAGGGTGGGGAAGGATGAAGACGAGGGCTTGCTGTGACAGCAAGTTGCCGGGAAGTATTAGATGAAGCCAAAGAATAAAGCAGGGAATAATCAACAGGCATTTGGAAGTCAGAAGTGAGACTATATACATACATAGTGTTTTGACATAGACAAATTATTAACAACAGCAACAGTTAGGGTGACAAGGGATACAGTACTAGAGAGGACGGAGCAGGACCAGGACATTTTGGACAGGGAAAAAGAAAAGGACACAAAGTTGAAAACCAAGGCTTCTGTGTTGGGAGAGAGTCAGAGTGAGGAGTGTTTCACAAAAGTGAAAACATTAAGGAGGGTTCCAGCTCAAAGAGAGTCAGAGTAGAACTGAGGAGTAGAATAGAGGAGAGAGCTGATGAAGAGTCAGAGTTTAAGATGATATAGAGATTTATGGAAAGGAGGACTTTCTTCAATGATTCCGGAGAAGCTGAATTCTGAAAAACCAAGATGGAGATAAACGCATATCAAAGGTTCTGAGAGATGAGAATTAGTTGATTGTTTGTAGGAATGAAGAGCAGAGGGAACGGGCTGGCAGCTTGAGAGGAAGTGGACGATTTAAAATGTAAGACACATTGAAAGAAGAAGCTAGTGAACTAAAGGAATGATGCCCCCCCATCATTCCTTTAGTCGGTGTAAAAAGGAAATTAAATCAGGAGCTTTGGTTCAGTTTAATAAAGTTCTCCTGGTACAAGGGAAAGCTCGGAGCTCATTCACCAACAGATTAGAATTCCAAATGTATAAAGAAGATTAAAGTCGTAAACCAGATTTTATTTATAGAGGAAACATGAGGCTGGTACTCCAGAACAGTTAGATCAGCTACTGTTAGATGTGATTCTGAATTATTACTTGTATGAATGTAAAGTTGGATAAGAGAGGGGGGGGGGGGGGGGGGGTCGTTTTGTGGGGACGTTAATGCTCATTGCAAGGGGGGGGGGGGGTAAGAATAGATGCTAATGGGAGAGTATTAAAAAACTGCTGGAAGGAGAAGGTCTCATGATGGAAGTTAGATGTTAGATGTTCAGGAAACACATCAGCCTGAGAGGTTATTGTTATTATTATGAACCTCAGTGTCGAGGATCTGTGAGTGGGACGAATCAGAAGAAACAACCGGGATCATGTGACATGAGAGGAATAGGAACCGAGGTAAGTCGGTTTGTAACCTGTTTTGCAGCATCCAAGGAGCGATCATTGATAATTATTTAATTTGTCATTCTACCTTTATTTTAACTCGGGAATACACACAATAAGATATGACATCATCTTTTCAGGAATTATTTCAGTGAACTCAGATGTTCTGAAAGTGACGACACACACTCACATTTCCTCAGACCAGGTTTCAGCCTCTGCTCTCCACCATGATCCAACCTGAAACAGGAAACATAGAACGAACCATCAGGACATCAGCCGCTGAATTCACTGTCATCTCAGTTTGTCATTGTTACACAGACACAGTGTGTGAGCCTTTTGTTGTGTGTTGGTACCTGACAGCGTTCAGTCTCCACAGAGGATCTAGTCCAGCAGAGAGCAGCTCCACTGAGGCTCCTGGATGATTGTAGCTCAGGTCCAGATCCCTCAGGTGAGACGGGTTAGAGGACAGAGCTGAGACCAGAGAGACACAACCTGCCTCTGTGACCATACATCCTGAGAGCCTGGACACACACACACACACACACACACACACACACACACAGACACACACACACACACACACACACACACACACACACACACACACACACACACACACACACACACACACACACACACACACACACACACACACACACACACACACAGATAACGTTGGATCTTCTTGTCATTCCTGCTTCAGATGTTAAAACACAGTCAATCAGTTAAATTAAAAATCGATTGCAGCCGCTGCAGAATCAAAGACACTCAAAGGAGAGATATTCAGTTCGTCTGCCTGAGTGAGCGACTGCAGAGCCGTCCTGATCCAGTGAAGTTTGATGTGCAGTAATGTGGGGAATGAATTTATATATTAACAATGATATGCATTTTCTGATTGATGGTTGGTATAATATAAACTGTATATATAATATTGTATTTGAGTGGAATGATCTAAAAGATGATAATTTTCACTGAGGTTTTCAGCAGCAGAATCCTGACCTGAGAGTCTCCAGTTTACAGTCTTCACTCCTGAGTCCAGCTGACAGCAGCTTCACTCCTGAGTCCTGCAGGTCGTTCTTACTCAGGTCCAGATCCGTCAGACTGGAGGACTGAGAGCTGAGGACTGAGGACAGAGCTTCACAGCAGTCCTCCGTCAGCCTGGTTTGACTCAACCTGTGCAAGTACATGCAAATAGATTTGATCTGTTTCAGTGAAGGTTTGCATATTTGTGAGTCAGGCGTTGAGAAACCAAGATCATACTGATTTCAGTATCGCACAAGCATTGCATGAGGTTGACCTGAGAGTCTCCAGTTTACAGTCTGAACTCCTGAGTCCAGCTGACAGCAGCTTCACTCCTGAGTCCTGCAGGTCGTTGTTACTCAGGTCCAGATCCGTCAGACTGGAAGACTGAGAGCTGAGGACTGAGGACAGAGCTTCACAGCTTCTCTCTGAGAGTTCACATCCACTCAGCCTGAAGGAAGACAGATACACTGTATATAAAGACCATCAGTGACTGTATATAAAGACCATCAGTGACTGTATATAAAGAGGATCAGTGACTGTATATACAGATGATCAGTGACTGTATATAAGGACCAAATCATAATATACATTATCTCAAGGCACTAAGAGAAACCCACAGTTCCCACAATGAGCAGCACTTTTTGACTGTGGAGGAAAAACTCCCTCATAACTGGGAGGAACCTCTAGAACCAGACTCAATGTGTTTATTTGTGTAGTACATTTTGTTTGTACGATTTCTGTTGTATAGAAAACAGCAGTGATCTGACCTGAGAGTCTCCAGTTTACAGTCTGAACTCCTGAGTCCAGCTGACAGCAGCTTCACTCCTGAGTCCTGCAGGTGGTTGCTACTCAGGTCCAGATCCGTCAGACTGGACGACTGAGAGCTGAGGACTGAGGACAAGTCCTTGCAACATCTCTGTGTGAGCCCAGTTTGATTCAACCTGATAAATAAAAGACATAAGAACAAAAGTGTTTTCTGTGCAGGAGAGGAACTCTCTTTACCATCTGCTTCTTCTTCCTTTGCTTTATTGGCAGTTGGCATCCAACATCAAGGTGCAATACTGCCATCTACTGCGTGTTTCAATATCCTACTTCTTCTTTTCTGACTTAATGACTTCTCTGGCTACTCTTACACTTTCATACTTTTGTTACTCTAATACTTTTATACTGCTCCATGTAAAACACGGAACATGGAAGAAGAACCTTTGTTGTTGGATTTGCTTGGTAATTCTTCATCAACTGTTTCCTCCTAAGATGCTTTTCACCACCTTGACCTGAAGAGCATCCAAGGGATCGATGTGAAAGCTCCAACACTTTGACAATGTTTGAGTTGCTGAATCATAAGTGATGAAACTGTATCAACACCTGAACATTAACACTTTAGCTTTTTCACTGACACCTTGAAGCCCCATGAATACGATCATTATTCAACCACATTAATATCCTATTTTATTTCCAATAATATGATTAATGTCCTTTTCCACAAGACTCCATCATCAGCAAAAGGTGAACACATCATTAAACATAATGGAAACAATACTGGACTAATGACACTGGGGGCACCATTTCCCACTATGTACCTTCCTGATTCTATCCCAACTCTTATTTGAATAAACCTGGGAAATAAAAAGTCTATGATCCAATTATATATCCTCCCTGCTGTCATCTTCAATGGAATCATTAATCCCTCATCAACCTTTTCTACATCAGGAAACATCACAACCTCCATATTAACCTCTGTTTAACCTTAGGTCCAGGAGAGAAACTCCCCTTATCACAGACTTTGGGCTTTTTAACTTTATAGAACATTCTCAATATAGAATAATGGCTTTGTTTGTTACAGCGACCTTGACCCTTGACCTTTGACCACCAGAATCAAATATGTTTTTAATCAGGGTGATCTTGAAATAATAAATTGGACGTACCAATTTGTACATATAAGTTAGATCCGAAAAGCAATGCCTCTGGCCACTAGGTGTCACCACCATAGAGGAATAAAAAGAATTTAACACACTCATCATAAATCTCCTTTGAAGACAGATTATTTTCTGATAACCCAAACATTAAGATAAATATATATATGACAGTTTTTCTGAATTTCCAAGACACTCAAATTGATTCTCTAAACTCACACCACTCTGTTTCCTTCACTGGTTACCAGTGGCTGGCCCTTTCATTTTCCTAAATCAGTGCATTGTTCTGCATTTGTTGTGTTTCTTCATTAGCAGCTTTGTGTGTTATTTGATGGCAGTGTTAGATAATTGCTAAAGATAAAATAGTTTTGATAATTTTTTTTATTTTGCAAGACAAGTCAAAGTTTTTGTGAGTGTAGCTGGAATGTATGTGTTTCCTGTTTTGAGAAAAGGAGGAAGAGACTTGACTAAAGAACATAAAGCTGAAGCCAAACACAGCGTGACATGAAACATGCTGTTCTGAGAGCAGTGATCTGACCTGAGAGTCTCCAGTTTACAGTCTGAACTCCTGAGTCCAGCTGACAGCAGCTTCACTCCTGAGTCCTGCAGGTGGTTGTTACTCAGGTCCAGATCTGTCAGACTGGAGGACTGAGAGCTGAGGACTGAGCACAGAGCTTCACAGCTTCTCTCTGAGAGTTCACATCCACTCAGCCTGAAGGAGAGAAAATACAAAAAACCCACAAAGTTAGAATTTCCTCTTTTAATCAATAGATAACTGTGAATGTTGCTTCAGTTGAGTAATAGACTGTACAGACTAGGGGAGGGTTGGATCTACATTTGTAACAATGAGAACAGATTCATGTTAAATTAAACAACCACATATCAGAATCTCAGAGAACAGGTGGGTGAGAGAGAACAGGATAAAGAGTAAGAATAACATCCAAAGTCCAAATCGGTAGGTGGCGGTTTTGCACCTATAAGCTGAAGAAGAAGAGGCTAACAAGACTCCTCACTAAGTACGAATAATGACGAGCCCAAAGGGATCACAATCAGGTTTAAATGTTGCTGCAATGTTTTTGATGTGAATTGTGAAGCTGTACAGAGATCAAACCTGGTGTTGCAAGGTAGAACAATATTTAGGTTCTTTTCCAATATCTTTGTTAAATTTTGTTTTGTTTTATGTTCTGTATTAAATGGTCTGTATTTATATTGTGCTGTTGTCTTGGTGACCACAGCACAGTTTAAGCCATTCACTCATTCACCAATGCACTCAAAACAGGTCAATCTGAGAAGAGCTGTTTCAGACAGGGTAAAAAGGTGCTGTTTTAAATGATCCTTGTGGTATTTTGATCAAAATATGTTACAGACATTTGATTGAGACCCCAAGGAACCATATCAACTGTGGTAATGAGTCCTTTAAAACACTGATAATTAGCAACTGACTTCTCCTCTGATACCGTTGGAAAGCTACAGCCAAACAAAAGGTTCCGCTTATTGGATTAAGTTGTTGGAGATAACTGGGCAGGTTGATGTTAGCTTAGCACCTTTACTAGCATCAGCCAACACACAACCACTTACTGCATCAAAATATCAAAGAACAAGCTATTTAGTGCACTGAAGGGGGGTGCGGGTAGTGAAACCGTAGTATGAAACCAATAAAATGTGAATTTTCTACTATTTACAGGAAAGTATTACAAGATTCAGTGTGCAACCAGTGCAGTGGTGACGACAACAACAACACAAACAAAATCTAGCTTTAGTTACTGACAGTGAACCAGTGGAAAAAAAGTTACTCACACTGAAGTCCAGGTACCAGTACCACTGGCTCAGATGTGAATGGTACCCAGTCCAGGTACCAGTACCACTGGCTCAGATATGAATGGTACCCAGCCCTAACAATACACTTACTGAGCTTTTATGGAGACCTTGACCACCGGCAGCAGCCTCAGTAGAGCCTCCTCTGAACCAGAGTATTTCTTCAGGTCAAACACATCCAGATCTTTTCCTGATGACAGTAAAACGAAGACCAGAGCCGACCACTGAGCAGGAGACAGTTTTTCTGTGGAGAGACATCCTGATCTCAGGGACTGTTGGATCTCCTCCACCAGAGAATTATCCTTCAGTTCATTCAGACAGTGGAACAGGTTGATGCTTCTCTCTGGAGACAGATTCTCACTGATCTTCTTCTTGATGTACTCGACTGATTCCTGATTGGTCTCTGAGCTTCTTCTTGTCTGGGTCAGCAGGCCTCGAAGAAGACTTTGATTGGTCTCCAGGGAAAGACCCAGGAGGAAACGGAGGAACAAGTCCAGGTGTCCATTAGGACTCTGTAGAGCCTTGTCCACTGCACTCAAGTATAGATGTTTTAGTGTCCCTTTGTTTTTTGTTTTTTTTGGCAACAGTTCCTGTGACAGGAGATTGACACCAGAGTTGGTGAAGGTCTGATAGAAGTAAAGAGCAGCCAGAAACTCCTGAACACTCAGATGGATGAAGCAGAACACCTTGTTCTGGTACAGGCCTCTCTCCTCCTTAAAGATCTGTGTGAACACTCCTGAGTAAACGGAGGAGGCTCTGATATTGATGCCACTCTCTCTCAGGTCGGATTCATAGAAGATCAGGTTTCCTTTCTGCAGCTGCTCAAACGCCAGCTTCCCCAGAGAATTAATCATCTTTTTACTACGTGAATTCCAAAGTGGATCTTGTTGAGTTTTTCCATCATACTTGAGCGTCTTCAGTTTGGACTGAACCACCAGGAAGTGGATGTACATCTCAGTCAGGGTCTTGGGCAGCTCCCCCCCCTCTCTGGTGTTCAACATGTCCTTCAAAACTGTAGCAGTGATCCAGCAGAAGACCGGGATGTGGCACATGATGTGGAGGCTCCGTGACGTCTGGATGTGAGAGATGATCATGTTGGCCTGTTCTTCATCGCCGAACCTCTTCCTGAAGTACTCCTCCTTCTGAGGGTCAGTGAACCCTCTGACCTCTGTCACCCTGTCCACACACTCAGGAGGGATCTGATTGGCTGCCGCAGGTCGTGTGGTTATCCAGAGGCGAGCAGAGGGCAGCAGCTTCCCCCTGATGAGGTTGGTCAGCAGCACGTCTACTGAGGTGAACGCGGTGATGTCGGTCAGGATCTCTGTGTTGTGGAAGTCCAGAGGAAGTCGACACTCGTCCAGACCGTCCAAGATGAAGACGACCTGGAACTCTTCAAACCTGCAGACTCCTGCTTCTTTGGTGTCAGTGAAGAAGTGATGGATGAGTTCCACCAAGCTGTACTTCTTCTCCTTCAGCACATTCAGCTCTCTGAAGGTGAATGGAAATGTGAACTGTGTGTCGGGGTTGGCTCTGTCTTCAGCCCAGTCCAGAGTGAACTTCTTTGTGAGGAAGGTTTTCCCAATGCCGGCCACTCCCTTTGTAAGAACTGTCCTGATTGGTTTTTCTCCTCGAGGTGAAGTTTGAAAGATGTCTTCTGGTCTGATCATTGTATCTGGTCTGACTGGTTTCCAGGATGCGGTTTCAATCTGTCGAACCTCATGTTCCTCCTGGATCTCTCCACTCCCCTCCTCTGTGATGTAGAGATCTGTGTAAATCTCCTTTAGAGAGACTGAGCTTCCTGCTTGAGGAAGTCCTTCAAACACACAGTTGAATTGTTTCTTCAGATAAGACTTGAGCTGATGTTGACAAGCTGCAGCAGCAGGGGTTCCTGTATTAAGACACAATGAATAGAAACAGTGAGTGTGAAGTTAATGAAATTGGGAGAAAAGTGAGTGTAGAACATCTTACTGCTCTGCAAACAGTCAGCCAGCCTCTCCTGCTTCAGTTTCCTCAGAAAGTGCAGCGTGATCTTCATGAATGCTTCACGGAGCTTTCTCTCCTCATCGTCCACCAGCTCCTCATACTCTGAACGTTCTGTGTCACCTAGACTCAGAAACGTCTGGAAATTCTTCAGCTCATTCTTTTCATATTTGAAAATGTTCTCCTCAAGATGCTGAAAAATTAAAGATAATTTGTTTTGGAATGTTGGGTTAGGGTTATCTGCAGATAAGGTCAGACTTGTTTGGAAATCACGCACCTTAAATACGGAATCCAGTTCTGTTGGATGCTGCTGTGCAGAGTTATCACCAGGAACCTCTGACCACTGCTGCAGATCTCTGTTGAGACAACAGAAAGGGTTAGGGTTAGGGTCAGGCCCTGCTTTTGCTTAGATTTTTGCTTTGCTTGTGCTCAATCTGTTTATTTGCTCCAAGATATTTTTTTGCATGGACATATTGTCTGCGCCTCAGCTTCAGCTCTTCTCGTCACACTGCTTCTCTGGGTTGTCTTGTTCTCAAACTGAAAGACCATTCTCTGGACTAGAGGACAATACATTTATAATATAGAATAATAATAATACATTTAAATCATCTAAGAAGCTGCCCAATAAAAAATGTATCTCAAACGTCCAGTCTGAAAGAAACCATGTTGATGAATCTGCTCAGAAATACTGAAAGGAGTAGGTTGAGGTTCAGGATTCTGGACTGGACTGTGAAAAGACATTTTGGTTAATGTGCTTTTGCAACAACATCTGTGTTCACACTAACACGTTCCATTTGAAAACAGCTTTTCCTAAAACTAAAATGATCTCTGTCCACAAAAGCATTTTGGCTCTATATAAGTAAGATTCTATTTCTACACAAACACACCAGGAAACTTGACGTGACCATTCCGTGCAATGGTCCTGTGAAGAATGCTGTTTCAAATGATGAACGATGAATACATCAGTAAAACCTGCAGAGAATATTAGTTTGTCTCTTTTACTGTGTTAACTTACTGAGTCTCTGAGGGAAGTTGTCCTGTGAAATTTAATGGTGGATCCAAAGATCGGGTAATGGAGACACAACTGGATTCATGTTCTGCAGAGACCAAACTCTGCTGCTGCTCCAAACTTCAACACAACAAACATGCAAATCATGTGACATTACACGTACACTTTTCATGTGATGTAAACAAGAAGTAAATTGTTTCCTCTGCAGTTGGTTGCTCAGTTAGAGGAGGAGGAGCAGTGATGGTTAAAGGTCAGAGCAGGGATACATTTCATTGAGCTGAAGCTTTTATCTAAAGCGACTCACAATAAGTTTATCAGCCATGAGGGAGCAACCCAGAACAACAAGAATCAAGTCAGTACAATTTTCTTCAAGAAAGCCAAACTACAAAGTGCTACATTGAAGTGCTACTAAATATATATAGACTTTCTGTCCTGATGTCGTTGGGCGACCCGGTACGCAAGTACCAATGTTTTGAACTGGACGCGGGCAGCAACTGGGAACCAGTGAAGGGAGCGGAGGAGTGTGAGTGAATTTAGGTTAACGACCAGTCGGACTGCTGCATTCTGGAATAGCTGCAGAGGTCAGGTGGCAGCAGCAGGTAGACCTGCCAGGAGGGAGTTACAATAGTTAGGCCTGAGTTAACCAGAGCCTGGACCAGAACCTGGACCAGAACCTGGACAAGAGCCTGGACCAGAACCTGGACCAGAACCTGGACCAGAACCTATGCCACCTTCTGACTGAGAAGGGGACATATTCTCCTGATGCTGTATAGCATGTATCTATAGGACCCCAGTAGAGAGAAGACAAGGTTCAGGGAGAGAGGGAGGGAGGGGGGAGAGAGGGAGGGAGAGAGGAGGGAGAGAGGGAGGTAGAGAGGAGGGAGAGAGGTGGAAGAGAGGAGGCAGAGAGGGAGGGAGAGAGGAGGGAGAGAGGAGGGAGAGAGGGAGGTAGAGAGGAGGGAGAGAGGTGGAAGAGAGGAGGGAGAGAGGGAGGGAGAGAGGTGGAAGAGAGGAGGGAGAGAGGAGTTAGAGAGGAGTTAGAGAGGAGGGCGAGAGGGAGGGAGAGAGGAGGGAGAGAGGAGTGAGAGAGGAGGGAGAGAGGAGTGAGAGAGGAGGGCGAGAGGGAGGGAGAGAGGAGGGAGAGAGGAGGGAGAGGGGGAGGGAGAGAGGAGGGATAGAGGGAGGGAGAGAGGAGGGAGAGAGGAGGGAAAGAGGGAGGGAGATAGGAGTGAGAGAGGAGGGAGAGAGGAGGGAGAGAGGAGTTAGAGAGGAGGGAGAGAGGGAGGGAGAGAGGAGTGAGAGAGGAGGGAGAGAGGAGGGAGAGAGGAGCTAGAGAGGAGGGAGAGAGGAGTGAGAGAGGAGGGAGAGAGGAGGGAGAGAGGAGTTAGAGATGAGGGAAAGAGGGAGGGAGATAGGAGGGAGAGAGGAGGGAAAGAGGAGTTAGAGAGGAGGGATAGAGGCGGGAGAGAGGAGGGAGAGGGGGAGTGAGAGAGGAGGGAGAGAGGAGGGAGAGAGGAGGGAGAGAGGAGTGAGAGAGGAGGGAGAGAGGAGGGAGAGAGGAGTTAGAGAGGAGTTAGAGAGGAGTTAGAGAGGAGGGAGAGAGGAGGGAGAGAGGAGGGAGAGAGGAGTTAGAGAGGAGTTAGAGAGGAGGGAGAGAGGATTTAGAGAGGAGTTAGAGAGGAGTTAGAGAGGAGTTAGAGAGGAGTTAGAGAGGAGGGAGAGAGGAGGGAGAGAGGAGTGAGAGAGGATTTAGAGAGGAGTTAGAGAGGAGGGAGAGAGTAGGGAGAGAGGAGGGAGAGAGGAGTTAGAGAGGAGTTAGAGAGGAGTTAGAGAGGAGTTAGAGAGGAGTGAGAGAGGATTTAGAGAGGAGTTAGAGAGGAGGGAGGGAGAGAGGAGGGAGAGAGGAGGGAGAGTGGGAGTGAGAGAGGAGGGATAGAGGAGGGAGAAAGGAGGGAGAGAGGAGGGAGAGAGGAGGGAGAGGGGGAGAGAGAGAGGGAGTGAGAGAGGAGGGAGAGAGGAGTTAGAGAGGTGGGAGAGAGGGAGGGGGAGAGGAGTGAGAGAGGAGTGAGAGAGGAGGGAGAGAGGAGGGAGAGAGGAGTTAGAGAGGAGGGAGAGAGGGAGGGAGAGAGGAGTGAGAGAGGAGTGAGAGAGGAGGGAGAGAGGAGGGAGAGAGGAGTTAGAGAGGAGGGAGAGAGGGAGTGAGAGAGGAGTGAGAGAGGAGTTAGAGAGGAGTGAGAGAGGATTTAGAGAGGAGGGAGAGAGGAGGGAGAGAGGAGGGAGAGAGGAGGGAGAGGGGGAGTGAGAGAGGAGGGATAGAGGGAGGGAGAGAGGAGGGAGAGAGGAGGGAGAGATGAGGGAAAGAGGGAGGGAGATAGGAGGGAGAGAGGAGGGAAAGAGGAGTTAGAGAGGAGGGAGAGAGGAGGGAGAGGGGGAGTGAGAGAGGAGGGAGTTAGGAGGGAGAGAGGAGGGAGAGGGGGAGGGAGAGAGGAGGGATAGAGGGAGGGAGAGAGGAGGGAGAGAGGAGGGAAAGAGGGAGGGAGATAGGAGTGAGAGAGGAGGGAGAGAGGAGGGAGAGAGGAGTTAGAGAGGAGGGAGAGAGGGAGGGAGAGAGGAGTGAGAGAGGAGGGAGAGAGGAGGGAGAGAGGAGTTAGAGAGGAGGGAGAGAGGAGTGAGAGAGGAGGGAGAGAGGAGGGAGAGAGGAGTTAGAGATGAGGGAAAGAGGGAGGGAGATAGGAGGGAGAGAGGAGGGAAAGAGGAGTTAGAGAGGAGGGAGAGAGGCGGGAGAGAGGAGGGAGAGGGGGAGTGAGAGAGGAGGGAGAGAGGAGTGAGAGAGGAGGGAGAGAGGAGGGAGAGAGGAGTTAGAGAGGAGTTAGAGAGGAGTTAGAGAGGAGTGAGAGAGGATTTAGAGAGGAGTTAGAGAGGAGGGAGAGAGGAGGGAGAGAGGAGGGAGAGAGGAGTTAGAGAGGAGTTAGAGAGGAGTTAGAGAGGAGTGAGAGAGGATTTAGAGAGGAGTTAGAGAGGAGGGAGGGAGAGAGGAGGGAGAGTGGGAGGGAGAGAGGAGGGAGAGAGGAGGGAGAGAGGAGGGAGAGAGGAGTGAGAGAGGAGGGAGAGAGGAGTGAGAGAGGAGGGAGAGAGGAGGGATAGAGGAGTGAGAGAGGAGTGAGAGAGGAGGGAGAGAGGAGGGAGAGAGGAGTGAGAGAGGAGGGAGAGAGGAGGGAGAGAGTCACAGATGTCTACTGTCTCCACAACGCTCCAGCGTTCGAGTCCCTGACACAAACACTGTGGGATCACCGCTCGTCCTCGTTGTTCTCAGAAACACCGAAGCAGCAGTTTTGTAATGACGGACAGAAACTGAACTGATTGAAACAATGATGATGAAATATTATCAGTCACATCCTCCCTGAGTCATAATGCTTGTGTCATGTGACCCTATATCTGAAAAACTGAACTGCATCAACCTTGAATACAAGTGGTGAATTCACCATGGATACTGATCATAGTTAACTGTATCCGCAGAGTACACAATCTGCAGTAATCTGATTGGTGCAGCAGGTGAATACTGCAGTACAGGTTACCACGTTGACCAAAAAGAGAGAAGAGCCACGTTGTCTGTTTAATCACTAATGAAACAATATGAAGAATGTTGTTTAAATGATAAACATTAGTAACACAAGGTACAACTTCAGAGAATATTAACTTGTCACTATAACTGTGTTAACTTACTGAGTCTCTGAGGGAAGTTGTCCTGGGAAATTTAATGGTGGATCCAAAGATCGGGTAATGGAGACACAACTGGAATCATGACAACTCTGCTGCTGCTCCATACTTCAACACAACATAAAACAACACAGATATAACACAACACAACATTCTACTTGTGCAGTATACACTGTAAGTAAAGATGGACGATGCATCTCCACTTTCTCCCAATGTTCAAAAATTAATCTAAACTATCTCCGATACGAACGCTGCCATCTTGTGGTGATGATGTTATTTGCAATCAGAGTCTGAGCAGTAGTAGTTTTCAGTCTCAGCTGTCAATCTTGAGGCCTCAGCCCATTAAATCCTCCTCAATGAAAATCAACAGATATGTACTTTTATTTTTTAGTTGGTCCATCTCCCATCTGCTAACATGGAGGTGGTGAGGTTTATGATCTTTACTCGGTCAACCACTAGGGGGCGATTGAGATGCTTTGGCTTCATCTTTGTTTCCAGCCAGGCCCTGTTCCCCGCTAACCCTAACCCTAACCCTAACCCTAACCCAGGGCCTCGAGCCTCCTCTCACCTGTGAGCTTCGGTCTCCCTACAGGCTTTAGAGGGAGCAGGTCCCTCCTCCACCTGCTCACAGCGACTCATGGCAGAATCTCCACCTTCACACAAACACAACAACAAAGTGTTAAGTCGTTCATTCATCACATGACAAACACACAGAGCTCAGACTGTTGAATACTGAAACCAAATCATTTCATCTTTGAGTCCAAGTGACAACTGGTCAAAATCATAACCATAACCCTAAATAAAACATAACATACTTACCCGACTCAATCCCTGTATAACATTGGGGAAGGCAAAGTAACCACCCCCATCGTTCACCCCCATTTTCAGCTCCACTCAGCAAGTAACCTTATTATATCAGGTCTGCAATAAGAACCCTAACCATTGGACCATGGGGTAGAGAAAGAGGTTAAAATAAATTATGGATTTTTAAATTAGATACCACTACACCCACAGGACTCAATAGCAACAGATTTTATTCACAGGACACCCCCCCCCCCCGGACCACCACCAACTAGCTGTTGGGATGAAGGGGGAGGAGCCGAGTGTTTGAGCCGTACAGAGATTGTTCAGACCCAGTGAGTCCATGTGAGGAACCAGCAGGACAATGTGTGGAAGCTTCCCAGTGAGCGAGTGGACGTGTGGACGAGGTTTCTAACACGTGACGGACGTGAAGCTGGAAGAACACAAACATCTCAGGATGAAGAAGAGGAGCCGTACACGTAGAAGACGAAGACGTCAACTTGGAAACACGAGGAGATTCCAGATCTTGGAGATAAGGGCCGAAACACAATGCTTCCACTAAAGAACAATACAAACTGAAGTAATTAATACTATTTACTATATTCGGTCTAATGTACGTTTACACCGAAGATTACAGAGAAACAGTATTTCAATCTTGTATTTGTATTTTCCATAAGGCAGATTTTTAAATAAAATTGACTTTGACTCATGTTCTGTCTCCTTCATGCTCCAATTTGCCATCACTCACAGCAGAGCAGTCTGAGGACAGCTACTGCAGTTCAGCTGGGAGACCACTAGTGGGAGCTAATCGCCCACACCACCTTCAGATGAGTGGAGACGGACTCATCGCTTATTCTCTCAGACACTTTTACTTCTCTGATTTCATCGTAAACTGTATAACAATCAACTAAATTATCACTAACCCAATATAACCCTTACCCTATTGCCTTTCATAACATTCTAATTTAAACAGATGTTCTCATCGAGATCTGTGTTATAAGAGCAACTTGTGTACAATTAATCAAATTTGAGCACAAAGAAGGTAATTCACAGACAAGTCAGAAAATAAATGCTAATACTTCAAATTAAAAGGTTGAGAGTTTGTTTCTCTTTTTTAATATAGATTTATTTAAATTTTTTATGAATTTCAGGGATTAACTGTAAAAAGAAATTCAATATGAAACACGTTAAATTGTGAATGTCGCCCACTTGTCCCTCTTTTCTTAAAACACATTTTTACTAACTTGTCTTTATGAGATGTCCATTTTTATGTTTTATTACTTGTGTTCTTTTTATTTGTATGAACTTTCTTTTATTTAAAATCATCATCTTCTATTTATTCCTCCTGTTCTTTTTATTTGTTTACTAGTTGTAAGTGATGATGTTCTTTTATTTATTAATTGTTTTTATTTGGGTGAAGGAGTTTCGTTGTTCTGTTTCGTCTTTCAAAGCACTTTGTAAAACCTGTTTTAAAGGTGTTGTACAAATAAAGTTAATATTATTAGTATCAAAATTGTCCATAAATTACCGTTAATAAATCAATCAATCTTCCTTCATGAAAATATTTTAAGTTGGACATTTTTGGGGAAAAGATGTTTGTGAAGGTTCGGCCGTAGAGAAAAAAACTAATAACTAAGCAAATATAATCAAATAAATCAGCATTTCTAGTTTCATCAGACACAATTATCTGTGTCAAGGTGGACTTTTCTTACTTCAGGAGGTTTGATGAATTTGAATAACTGTGTTGGACCTAAACTGGTAAATTGCTTCAGGCTGAAGGTCACAACTTCACATGTTGAATGTTCAGAGCATGAGGAGGAATCTCGTGAAACTTTCAAAGAAAATGACTTCTCAGCTTCACAGCAATAAAAGGAAAATAACGAGTTATAAAGACATAACAGATATAAATCAGAATCAGATCAACAGACAGCACGAATGAAGGAATCACATGTCGTCAGGTTGATTTGACAGCAAATCTCTTTTTGATGAATCGTCTCACACAGATAATTGTATCAACTACAAAACAGGTTTTCACAAATTCAAACATCTGCTAAAAACCTGAAGATCTGAGGAGCTGAACACATTCCCATTGTTTACATGGATGTTTGTTAAAACCAACAAAGAACAGAAACTGTGTGAAAACAAGAAAGAGACTGGAATCAAAAAGAAATTTACCTGAAACTTGGAGGAAGAAAATAATCTGCGACACGACGAGAAACAGAAACTGAGGATAGACGTTAATATTTAACCAAGACAGGACAGAATAAAAAACAAACCTTTGACCTGACGTCCGTCTTCGGGACAGTAAAAAAATAAATGTAACTGAAGTAAAGGTAGAAATATATAGACTAAAATAATCAACTGAAAGAAAAAGCACCACATTATTTTTTTTTACTTGAGTTAAAGTAAGTATTTGATCAAATATATGTAAAAGTATTTGCAGCGTGAAACCTAATGCAAACATCTACTACATCAATAACTGTGTCTAAAGTATTTGACAGTATACACTTTATATGTATTTGTAATACACTATATATATGTTTATATATATATACAAATATATATACAGACTGGTTCATGTAAACAAAAATGATGCAGATGCTGCCACAGATATTTTTTAATTCTTGTCTTGGCCTCAAGTGCCTGAAAATAAATCCACTTAAGTAAAGTACAGACACATAAAAATGTAATTAAGAAGAGTAACTGAGTAAAAGTACTTTGTTACTCTGGTCATTAAACTGGAGTCAGCTTTCAACTATTTAAAAATCTACCTTATTTATATATACCTTATATTTTTTTATCATATCATTATTATCATTAGCAGAAATCTTCAGACTCAGTCTTGATGGTTACGTCTTCTCTCTCTCTCTCTCTCTATATATATATATAATTATTAAGTATATTTTGAATTGTGCTTCACCTCTGTCTCGAGGGTGCCTGTTTGTGTTTGTGTGTGTGTGTGTGTGTGTGTGTGTGTCAGCGGTGCAACATACTTTCACAGCTCCTGAGCTCCACAGCCTGTGTGTGTGTGGTGCTTATCGAGGTAAGATAAACTCTTATTGTGAAAGATCTTGTTGTTGATACAGATGTGTGCAGATGTGAGTGTTAGTGAGTGTGAGTGACAGCTGGTTGTGTTCATTGAGTGTGTGTCTGAGCACTGCACCACGAGTCATATCTGTGGACGACCTTCTATTCTCATGACATACGAGAAGCTAACACAACGAAACAACATGAATCATGTTGTCAGATGCAGAACATTATTATTTTCAATCCTATATCAATTGTTTGGTTATAATCTCTGAACTTTGCACATCGTGCTTCAATTATTACAGATCGGTGTTGATAAGACGATTTTACGACATGTGACTAAAGTTGTCTCCTTGAGCAGTAACATGTGACGTACAGTAAAACAGTAAAACACGTCTATTGATTTATTGATTGACCTCACCATCAAATAACATGTTCACAAAATTTAAACATCTACTCACAAATGTAAAATTATTCAGAATATGTTTCACAAAGTTCAGATTGACCAGAAAACTTGAATCACATTACTCAAATCAAACTATGATTAATTAAACTAACTATAATGTTCCTGCCCATTTAACAGTGAGTGTGTGTGTGAGAGTGTGTGAGTGTGTGTGTGTGAGTGAGAGAGAGAGTGTGTTTGTAAGTGTGTGTGAGTGTGTGTGAGTGAGAGAGAGAGTGTGTTTGTAAGTGTGTGTGAGTGTGTGTGAGTGAGAGAGAGAGTGTGTTTGTAAGTGTGTCAGAGAGTGTGTGTGTGTGAGAGAGAGAGAGAGTGTGTTTGTAAGTGTTTCAGAGAGTGTGTGTGTGTGAGAGAGAGAGTGTGTTTGTAAGTGTGTGTGAGTGTGTGTTTGAGCACAGTGGGGGGTTGACGTGCAGGGACATATCTGTCCACCGCAGACGAAGACGTCTCAGGAGCTTCTTTTTCTGGAGCCAGAGGACGGGAGCAGGTTCAGCTGCAGCTCAGCAGAATCAAATCACAGGACAAAGCAGCCGCGAAGGGGGGGGGGGGGGGGGGGGGGGGTTCAGTGTCCTCTGTCCACCGCCCCAACACCCAAAAGCCCTAAGTGATGCTTTGTCTGTCCACGTCTCAGCTCAGTAGAGGCTTCGGAACAGATCCAACTTGTCATCTCTGGTGTTTATGTGCTGAGCCACACCCACTCTCATTCACCACCAATCACAAGTGTTCTAACAGGTCCTGCTCATGTTGTGGTTCTTTATCAAGCTGGAGGGTGAAGCTCCGCCCCCAACCAGCTTCTTCACCAGTTGGGTTAGTTCTCACTGTTCTAATACAAATATACAGAACTACTTTCTGAAGCCCAACATGGTCTCAATATTGCTTCAGAGGCTGTAACTATATTTAGCTAAATTTGATCAAGAAATGTGAATTTATATGTATTTCTATGGACTGGTGCTGGTCCAATCAGGTGCTAAAACCAGTGCAGAAGAAGAGGACCCAACAAGAAAACAAAATGAAACCAGCATTAATCAAAGGAAGAGCATGAATGGATGAAGCTGATGAAAACCTCTCATTGATTGTTTCTTATATTAATATAATGAACATTGAATGGTGTCTCCTCATTGGTCAACATACAATGACTCAACACACCTGACTGACCTAACCCTCAGAACATTCAAGTAGAAAATTACATGAAAAACAAAAACAGGTCAAGTCAGATTATTAAAGGTTTTGTCAGCTGCTCGATCCCGCCTCCTCCAGATCAACATGATTTTGTTGTGTGAGTCAAACTCCGGAGCTTGTCCTCGTTTGTCTCCGTGTTCGGTCTCGTCCACGTCCTGAAGGACACAACCGGCTCTTTAGCTGCTACATGTGAATCATGTTCACAACATGGTCTCTGACTGAGTTGGTAATGACTGTGAGAGAGAAGCAGTTGACTCGCTAATCTCTGGAACTGTGATGTCACATGTTTCCTCACAATTTCCTGCAGTCGCTCTGCTGATCTCTGGATCATTTACTATTTATCATCAATATCAGAGTCGGGAAACAGCTGTGACACAGTTTAATCTCAGCTGGCAACTGTGAGTGTTGAAGGTCTCACAGCACTGCCTGAGGTTTACCTAAACGCAGCACCACCATTTTCCACAAGGGGACAATGAGGACAGGGGGGTGCCATGCAATCCCCAAAATATGAAAAGTATAATGTTTATTTTGTTTACTCCATGATCAGGACCAAGATGTATCCAACATTAGCAACACATATCTATACAAGCTAATTTAGTTGAGGCAGCTTAGTCAGATCAAGTGATCCGGACAAAGGTTTTTCTAATGTAACCCTAACCCACTATTACATTTAGAAGTCAGCTTAGCTAAGGTAGCTAAAGTGAGAGCTAGTTATTAGGACCAATAAGAGCGCTAATGAAAACACACATACTCCAACTCTCGCCGTATGTATATAGTCGTAAATGTTATGTTGATGGTCTGTCTTTTTTGATGTCTGTCTATGTATATGTTTCACTTGTCACTGTACTTCAACAATAAATAAATAAATAAATATATATGTACACACACTGATTAGAAAAACATAGGACACTTTACCCCGGTAGACGAGAGGGTCGCCTCCCTGCGCCTTAGGGTTGTAGGGGGGAAAACTCTGACTGTTGTTTGTGCGTATGCACCAAACAGCAGCTCAGAGTACTCGGCCTTCTTGGAGACCCTGAATGGAGTCCTGCATGGGGCTCCAGTAGGGGACTCCGTAGTTCTGCTGGGTGATTTCAACGCCCACGTGGGCAACGATGGAGATACCTGGAGAGGCGTGGTGGGGAGGAACGGCCTCCCTGATCTGAACCCGAGCGGTCGTTTGTTATTGGACTTCTGTGCTAGTCATGGATTATCCATAACAAACACCATGTTCGAACATAAGGGTGCTCATAAGTGTACCTGGTACCAGAGTACCCTAGGCCGAAGATCAATGATCGATTTTGTGATCGTGTCATCTGATCTGAGGCCGCATGTTTTGGACACTCGGGTAAAGAGAGGGGCGGAACTGTCAACCGACCACCATCTGGTTGTGAGTTGGATCAGGGAATGGGGGAAATTTCCGGATAGACCTGGTAAGCCCAAACGAGTAGTGCGGGTGAACTGGGAACGTCTGGAGGAGGCCCCCGTCCTAGGTATCTTCAACTCACACCTCCGGCGGAGTTTTTCTGGCATTCCTGTGGAGGTTGGGGACATTGAGCCGGAGTGGGCGGTGTTCAAAGCCTCCATTGCTGAAGCTGCGGCGGCTAGCTGTGGCCTCAGGGTCTTAGGTTCCTCAAGGGGCGGTAACCCTCGGACACCGTGGTGGACACCGGTGGTCAGGGAAGCCGTCCGATTGAAGAAGGAGGCCTTCCGGGATATGATATCCTGGAGGACTCCTGACTCGGTTGCAGGGTACCGACAGGCCCGAAGGGCTGCAGCTGCTGCCGTGTCGGAGGCTAAGCAGCGGGTGTGGGAGAAGTTCGGAGAGGTCATGGAGAAGGACTTTCGGTCGGCACCAAAGTGTTTCTGGAAGACTATCCGGCACCTCAGGAGGGGGAAACGGGGAACCATCCAAGCTGTGTACAGTAAGAATGGGACTCTGTTGACCTCAACTGAGGAGGTCGTCGGACGTTGGAAGGAACACTTTGAGGAACTCCTGAATCCGAATAACACGCCCTCTATGTTGGAGGCAGAGCTCGAGGTTGATGGTGTTTCGTCGTCAATTTCCCTGGTGGAGGTCACTGAGGTAGTCAAACATCTCCGCAGTGGCAAAGCCCCAGGGATTGATGAGATCCAGCCAGAAATGCTAAAGGCTCTGGGTGTTGAGGGGCTGTCATGGTTGACACGCCTATTCAACATCGCGTGGGAGTCGGGTACAGTGCCAAAGGAGTGGCAAACCGGGGTGGTGGTTCCCCTGTTCAAAAAGGGGGACCAGAGAGTGTGTACCAATTATCGGGGTATCACACTTCTCAGCCTCCCTGGTAAAGTCTACTCCAAGGTGCTGGAAAGGAGGGTTCGGCCGATCGTCGAACCTCAGATTGAAGAGGAACAATGCGGTTTTCGCCCCGGACGTGGAACTACGGACCAGCTCTTCACTCTCGCAAGGATCCTGGAGGGGGCCTGGGAGTATGCCCATCCGGTCCACTTGTGTTTTGTGGATCTGGAGAAGGCGTATGACCGGGTCCCCCGGGAGAAACTGTGGGAGGTGCTGCGGGAGTATGGGGTAAGGGGGTCTCTCCTCAGGGCCATCCAATCTCTGTACTCCCAAAGCGAGAGCTGTGTTCGGGTCCTCGGCAGCCAGTCACTTTCGTTCTCAGTGGGTGCTGGTCTCCGCCAGGGCTGCGCCTTGTCACCAATCCTGTTTGTGATATACATGGACAGGATATCGAGGCGTAGTCGTGGTGGGGAGGGGTTGCAGTTCGGTGGTCTGAGGATCTCGTCACTGCTTTTTGCGGATGATGTGGTCCTCATTGGATCATCGGCTTGTGACCTTCAGCACTCACTGGATCGGCTGGCGGCCGAGTGTGAAGCGGCTGGGATGAGGATCAGCACCGCTAAATCTGAGGCCATGACTCTTAGCAGGAAACCGATGGATTGCTTACTCCGGGTAGGAAATGAGTCCTTAGCCCAAGTGAAGGAGTTCAAGTACCTCGGGGTCTTGTTCGCGAGTGAGGGTACTATGGAGCGTGAGATTGGCCGGAGAATCGGAGCAGCGGGGGCGGTATTGCATTCGCTTTACCGCACCGTTGTAACGAAAAGAGAGCTGAGCCGCAAGGCAAAGCTCTCGATCTACCGGTCGATCTTCGTTCCTATCCTCACCTATGGTCATGAGGGCTGGGTGATGACCAAAAGGACGAGATCGCGGGTACAAGCGGCCGAGATGAGTTTTCTCAGAAGGGTGGCTGGCGTCTCCCTTAGGGATAGGGTGAGAAGCTCAGTCATCCGTGAGGGACTCGGATTAGAGCCGCTGCTCCTTTACTTAGAAAGGAGTCAGCTGAGGTGGTTCGGGCATCTGGTAAGGATGCCCACTGGGCGCCTCCCTTGGGAGGTGTTTCAGGCACGTCCAGTGGGGAGGAGACCTCGGGGAAGACCCAGGACTAGGTGGAGAGATTATATCTCAACACTGGCCTGGGAACGCCTCGGGATCCCCCCGTCAGAGCTGGTCAATGTGGCCCGGGAAAGGGAAGTCTGGGGCCCCCTGCTTGAGCTGCTCCCCCCGCGACCCGACCCCGGATAAGCGGATGACGATGAGAGAGATGAGATGAGATGAGGACACTTTAGTCACTACAGATCTTGATGAATTGTTGTTTCTCACATCGAGATGAGAACCATCTCATTTCAGGGTGAAGACTTGATGTTGATGCAAAGTTCAGTTTTTCTTTGTGTCACATCTGGGGGGTCAGATTAACGGAGTCCAGAGTCCAGAGCTTCTGATGTTGATGATACTGCATCATGAACTGATGGAGAGGAATGAGAGGCCATCCGTTCTTCATGCACTTACTTCAGGATTGAAAGATGCTCCTCCCAGGACATGGAGGTGTCCTCTCTGGCTTGTGGACCAACCAGCCAATCAGAGCTTGATGTTTTTGATTTATATTCGAGTTTGATGTAGTTTATATCTATGCTAGGGGCACAGCTCTGTGGACGGCAGGGTTACTCCAAGTCTTTTTAATTTACTGGATGAATTATGATGAAGTTCAGATTTATCTCAGGATGATCTGCAGCCATTTTTGAAAGCCTTAACTTTACTGTCTTCAGACTACAACCTCCCCTTATATGATCGCCTGTATTCTGGTTCCTATTTGCACAGATCAGGTAACTCTCTAGTATAAAATTAATTATCATAACATAATGTCACAATGCCAATTAGGCAGCAGATTTTTAAGATTTTTGAACAGCAGTTTTATTAAATAACACTTGTTATTAATTCGTTAATATTGTATTTATTTCATTCAATGTTGGAAAATGTCATATCCTGTTAAGTTTCTGCACATTTCACACTTCTTGTTTTATTTTGTAATTAGCAATTTTTAACAGAATCCTTTCCCTGCATTTCCCACCAAGAAGCCCCTTTGACGTGAAAAGCAGAAGCACCCATTGGAATTACATGACAAGGTCAATAACATAACATTCTGACCAGATTTATGTTGAGGATTAGCCTGGATGCCAGACGAACTTAGCCCCGCCCACAACATTTTTGGTCGGGCAGTTCGGTCTGGAGTCGCTCCGTTGGGAAAAAATTATGCCCGACCGGGCCAATCAGATTGTCAGGGCGGGCTTTATACGATGATTGACAGATGATCAACGGTAACGTAATCAACCACGTCATCACAGTGCCCTCGGGTTGAATTCGTTTTCAACAAACATGCCTGCCGCTGGTGAGCTGAGATGTGTCGATGCTGCCATTGAGTCTGTTTTAGAAGACATCGACAGCGCATTCATTTTGAAAGAGGAACACAGAACGTGGAGGCGACGCCACAGCACCGCGCTAATCCCTATCGCCCCGGCGCTTGGCTGTTCACACCGGACACTGAAGCGACGCTGAACCGCCGGGCAGCGCTAATAATATCACCCGTTGATCCAGTAGATCGCTGCACGGCTTTGTGCCGGTCACACCGGAGGCTGAAGCACCGCGCTGCGCCAAGGCTGCCTCGCGGTGCTTCAGCCTCCGGTGTGACCGGCACAAAGTTTTAACATGGGAGTGGATGGGAGCCAGCTGTTATTTAAGGCTTGGCGCTGCGCTGAAGCGTCCGGTGTGAACCCGGCGTTAGTAAATAACTCACAATGCGTTGCTTAGCATACGTCACATACTACATTGCTCTGATTGGTTGTAGGTCTATCCAATTGAGCGAAGAAGAATTTTACTTCCTGGTCAGTTGAAACACGCCCCATAATCACAGCCCAATGGAGCGGTCTCAGACTCACATTCTGACTAGAATTGTGAGTCTGACAACGTCAGGCTAGTTGAGGATATAAATAAGACAATGTTCATGATTGTTATCAAATTATGCTTGTGATGTAGTCAAGCAACTAAATGTGTCTTTAAAATTTGTTTTGTTTCCAAGCATTACGTTTACGTTACATAAAGATACATTTGTACTGATCCCAAACACATCAATCAATCAATCAATCAATCAAATTTTATTTGTATAGCCCATATTCACAAATTACAATTCATCTCATAGGGCTTTAACAGGGTGTGACATCCTCTGTCCTTAACCCTCAGCAAGAGAGAAGGAAAAACTACTAAAAACACTTTTATTATTCTCATTATATATGCTTCCACTAGGAAACATTATCAGGACACACTCGGTAAATTTCCACTGCTATGCGGATGACACCCAGTTATATTTGTCAATAAAACCTGAACAAAGTAATCAATTAACTAAACTTCGAACATGTCTCAAGGACATAAAAACCTGGATGACCCGCAATTTTCTCTTATTAAACTCAGACAAAACAGAGGTTATAATACTTGGCCCCAAACACCTTAGAGATGCATTATCTAATGATATAGCTGCGCTAGACGACATTGCCCTTGCTTCCAATGAAACCGTCAGGAACTTGGGAGTGATCTTTGATCCTGATTTATCCTTTAATTCTCACTTAAAACAAATTTCTAGGACCGCTTTTTTCCACTTACGTAATATTTCCAAAATCATACATGTCCTTTCCCAAAAAGATGCAGAAAAACTAGTCCAAGCCTTTGTTACATCGAGACTGGACTATTGTAATTCATTATTATCAGGCTCCAGCAGGAAGTCGTTAAAGACTCTACAGCTTGTCCAAAATGCCGCAGCACGTGTCCTGACAAGAACAAAGAGAAGAGAGCACATTTCTCCAGTATTAGCGTCGCTACACTGGCTTCCAGTTAAATCTAGAATAGAATTTAAAATTCTCCTCCTCACCTTCAAGGCCCTTAATAATATGGCGCCTTTTTACCTTAAAGAGCTGTTAGTACCTTATAAACCCACTAGAGCACTCCGCTCCCAGAATTCAAGCCTACTTGTCGTCCCTAAATTCTCTAAAAAAAGAGTAGAAGCCAGAGCTTTTAGCCATCAAGCCCCTCGGCTGTGGAATAATCTACCACTTTCAGTTCGGGAGGCAGATACCATCTTTTCATTTAAGAGTAGACTCAAAACCTTCCTTTTTGATAAAGCTTATAGTTAGAGCTAATTAGTGCGCCAGAACGTTACTTGTTCTATTTTATGACACATGACACACGGAGCTTCTCTTTCCAGCTTCTCCTTCCTCTTCTCCATCCCTATCCCCCTTCCCCGGAATCCCTTTGCTTTATCACCCGCAGATCCAGGGCCTCTGTGGCCGCACCATGGATTGCGGTTTGTGGATCGTACACCGGGGGTCGCGGTGGTGGATCCATTGTGGCGGATTCTGGGCTGATCGTGGTGCTGGTGGCGGACCCTGTGTCGCGTTGGCATTGGGCACGGGCGGTGGACCAGGACCGCGGTGGTGGCTTGTGATGGGTCCTGGTGGGCGGCGGTGGACGGTGACTGAGGACTGGAGTGGCGTCTGGTCTGGATGGTGGATCGTGGTCTGGATGGTTGCTGAGCATGGACTGTGCTTGCAGCGGGACTGCTTGGCATGTCATGTTGGGGTTGTCCTTCGGGATGTCTACCCTCATCAAATGCTGCTAGAGACTTTGATTATTGATGATGTTTTCCTGCACGTGGCATCTATTGCACTTCTGTCCGTCCTGGGAGAGGGATCCCTCACATGTGGCTCTCTCTGAGGTTTCTACATATTTTTACCCTGTTAAAAGGGTTTTTAGTAGTTTTTCCTTACTCTTGCTGAGGGTTAAGGACAGAGGATGCCACACCCTGTTAAAGCCCTATGTGATGAATTGTAATTTGTGAATATGGGCTATACAAATAAAATTTGATTGATTGATTGATTTTAACAGGTAAAAATACATAGAAACCTCAGAGAGACATGTGAGATCCCTCTCCAGACATGACATGCAGAGGAGGGAAATTTGTCTTCTGCTTTTGTCCCATCTGGTGAACATCACAGGACACACAGTGGGCAGCCATGCACAGCGCCCGGGGAGTAAGGTGCCCTGCTCAGGAGCACTTAGACAGTGGGGGTAGGGAGAGCGCTCTTTGCACTTCGGAACAGATCCAGGTGTTGTCCTGGCAGGTATGTTGTATTGTCGACGCGAGGAATCGAACCAGCGACCTTCCAGTCCGATGTCCGTAACTTTCTGCCCATAGTCCAATTATTCTGCCACTAGTCCACCGCCTCTCCATCAGACATGATTTGATGATCTAGGACAGTTCATTTTTCTAAATGTGGAAATATGCATTGAAAGTAAAACCAAGATAAACTAAAGAGATGAGAACCCTAACCTTAACCCAGACAGTTCCTCTACACACAGTTTGTCTCTGAGAGTTTAAACTGACCCATCATCAGTTTGCTCTGAGGAGATGATCTGAAACACGTCCGTCCTGTGATCTGCAGCCACTGGTTTCACCAACATGTGAAGAAGACAATGGTCCATGATGAAGAGTCTCTGACCTGAGAGGACGTCTGTTCCTTGAGTCGCCACAATGGAAAATTACTGTTATTGTTATTGTTGCTGTTGATTGAGTTTTAATAAATTTTTCTAAATGTGATACACCTTTAATTGTTTTAAATCAATATTATGTGTTAATATTTAAGAAGGTTCTTTATGAAATAAATTAGACTTTTAAATGTTAATAGGAATTAATGACATTTCTATAAATAATATACATTTTCTCATTCAGCATGTCAATTTGTTAATATTATTTAATTAACCTTAACCCCTGAGCCCTTTAATTGGTAACATTGAGCTTGATATGGATACAACAAGGTGATTTCGGCTTTTTAAAGCCTCATACAAGTGTCTCAGAGGATCAAATTCTTTTTTGGCCCACGAACACTAAAAGCTTTGCCAAGTCTCCTCTGAATGCGATGTGTGGATAAATGATTACAGAAAGGTCAAATATGTTGACCTAATGAGTAAAGCAGATACCCGATATGAGTCAAATCATTAAGGCACTACACAATAACTGCGCAAAAACATTTTATTAGCATGTACAGTATAACCGCAGATGCCTTTTTCAAACACTAAAGATTTGCTGCAACACAGTTTATATGTGACCTGAGATCCAGTCCTAACAGTCAGATGATTGACAGCTGAATATCAGCAGCAGGTACAGTGCCTTGCTTTGTAGCTCTGGCTGTATGTTTAGGGTCATTGTCCTGCTGGAAGATGAACCTCCGCCCCAGTCTCAAGTCTTTTGCAGACTGCATCAGATTTTCTTCAAGGATTTCCCTGTATTTGGCTCCATCCATCTTTCCCTCTGTTCTGACCAGTTTCCCTGTACCTGCTGAAGAGAAGCATCCCCACAGCATGATGCTACCACCACCATGTTTCACTGTTGGGATGGTGTGCTCAGGGTGATGGGCAGTGTTGGGTTTTCGCCACACATAGCGTTTTGCATTGAGGCCAAAAAGTTCCATTTTGGTCTCATCTGACCAGAGCACCTTCTTCCACATGTTTGCTGTGTCTCCCACATGGCTTCTGGCAAACTCCAAACGGGATTTTGTATGGATCCCTTTCAACAATGGCTTTCTTCTTGCCACTCTTCCATAAAGGCCAGATTGGTGGAGTAGACGACTAATAGTTGTCCTGTGGACAGATTCTCCCACCTCAGCTGTGGATCTCTGCAACTCCTCCAGAGTAACCATGGGCCTCCTGGTTGCTTCTCTGATTAATGTTCTCCTTGTCCGACTCTTCAGTTTGGGTGGACGGCCTCCTCTTGGTAGGTTTGCGGTTGTGCCATATTCTTTCCATTTTCTTATGATGGATTTTATGGTGCTCAGAGAGATGTTCAAAGCTCTGGATATTTTTTTATAACCTAACCCTGCTTCATATTTCTCCACAACTTTCTCCCTGACCTGTTTGGTGAGCTCCTTGGTCTTCATGATGCTGATTGTTCAGTAATGATCTCCAACAAACTCTGAGTCCGTCACAGAACAGGTGTATTTATACTGAGATACTGAGACAGGTGGACCCTATTTACTAATTATGTGACTTGCAAATGTGACTTGTGAATGCAATTGGTCGCACCAGATCTTTGTTAGGGGTTTCACAGTAAAGGGGGTGAATACATATGCACTCAACACTTTTCAGATTTTTATTTGTAAATAATTGTGAAATCCATGTAATATTTCCCCCCACTTCCAAATGATGCACTATTTTGTGTTGGTCCATTACATAAACTCACGATGAAATAAATTTTAATCTGTGGTTATACCATGACAAAATGTAGAAAAGTCCAAAGGGGGTGAATACTTATGCAAGGCACTGTAGGTGATGGCTTTAAAGCCAGTCTTCAATTAAAAACTCTAGAGAACAAACTCTTTGTCTAAGTGTGTCGGGTCTGTTGTTCTGAACACGTGCTACAAACTGTCTTAGTCTAACATTCGTTTGAGGTCCTCACAGCTTCGACTGAGCTGCTGCAGAACCAGCATCAGGATGAGAAGCTGCTCAGGTTCCTTGTGACATGTTCGTGTCTCTGGGGTCCGAGTCCTTCAGCTCCATCTCTGCATCTTCTCCTTCGTCTCTCTGCCGGTGTCTGAAAAACACAGATGATCATTTTAATGTCAAATCTAAAACTCAAAGCACCTGTCTCTTTTAAATTGCAGCCGTTGAACCAACTTATTTGAAATCTGTTTACTAGTTTAAAGGGAAATATACTAACTCAAATTCCATAGTCGAAATATATATATATGTGCTAACTTAAACTCAAACCCTGACCCTTTACCCCCATGTATATATTTTGTATTAATGTCGGGTGAAATTAATTAAACTAAATGTTCATTTACAGAGACTGTTGAGAATTCTTGACTGTGACTGGTTGGATTCATTTTAAGTTACTAAACAGTGTGAGAGAGGAAACAGTTCTAAATAAAAGCACCCGGCCTGGCTGATACATACAAAGCATAGACTGTAGATGAAGTTGGATGAACTTGAACAAACATCAGTGAGATAAGAACAACCTCAAATCACAGAAACAATCTTTAACCTCTACTTTTTTAGTTTGGTGCATGTCCCATCGGCTAATATGGAGGAGGAGGGGCTAATGACCTATGCTGCAGCCAGACACTAGGGGAAAACTGAGCTGCTTCAGCTTTTTGGAGACATCGTGTCGTCCATCTGTCTTTACAGTGAATAGTTAGCTACGTCTCTGGCCAATGAGAGTTCAGGCAAATGATGGAGTGTAGCCCTCGTTTAACCATTATAGATCGGATGACTTCAGATCAGCTCTGGTGGTTAGGACGAGTCCTGGCTGGCTCTTCCGATGCGTACCTTCCCTCTTCCACATCCATGATGTTTTCGGGTAAACGGATATTAAGCGTCTCTGGGAGCAGGAAGACCAAGCTGCCACTGACAATTCCAGTCCCGGCGAAGATCAGAGGCGGCAAAAGAAGCCAGACGTCCTCCAGCAGCATGATCATGGGAGCCAGGGCGCTTCCGATCCGACAGAGACAGGAAGTGTAGCCCAAACCACACTGCCTGTCCAACAAACACAACCAGCATCAGGTTTAGTGTCTCAGAGTCTCCTGAACATTTCTAACACTCGACACCCTCCAATGTGTGTGGAGTGAAGTGTGCTGCTCCTCAGAGATGCTACATTGGTTAAAGACAAATGTTTGAATCAACATCAAGGCTACGTCCACATGTGTTTATGTTTTAAAAGGTATCGCTCTTACACCTGGTGAAGTTTTCCAGCCTCTAATTCTTTTGTAGCCCTTCAATGATGGTGTCGTTATAGTTCGAAAACTCCAGGTTGTGTTTGATTGAGACGCCCATATTCTCTTCCTGATTGGTTCTTACCAGTCACATGACTGGACTAACAGCGGTGAGTACAAAGCGTCTCTGACACTTCCTGTAACTGTTCCACCTTTTCGTCGCTCAGAGAAAAGAAATCCCTGCTCTGACTTTTCACCATCAGAGTTAAAACACTTATCGATTTAAAACACGTCAGTGAGGACAGAGCCTGAGTTTCCCTTGACTGAAGTGTGTAAAAGCTTAAAATATATATGACATTTTAAATAAAAAGATGTATTAGTCTATATGATTTATTATTGCCTTTGTCTAATTTCCAGGTGCAGGTTCTACCTAAGGGTTGTCGGGTAGAGCTCTGCTGTGTAGAGGAAGGCAGTGGTGAAAGCCGCCTCAGAGAATCCCTTCGCCACCACAGCGATGCAGGTGCGAAGCACAGAGAACTCTGAGGGAGAAGCAGGTCAAGCAGATGGATGTAAGTTTATTTCATGAAGCCTTAAACCTGAAAATGTCTCATTCACTGTACTTGAAGTGATGTAACCTAAAGGTATGGCTGTGTTTATTCCTATTAGGGTTCCAGTTATGATCAGAAACCACGCCTGGCCATTCCTGCGGCCGATCCAGTCCAGGACGAAGAAGCTGAGGATTTTGGCGGGAACCTCAATGGCGCCATAAATAAACTGTGTGAGGTAGATACTGACGCCGAAACCTGAGATCCTGAAGCTTATACCATAGTACAGGAAGGCAACAGCAAACCTGGGGGGAAAGCAGCACAGTCAGTGTGAGCGCAGCCTAGTGGTCTACAGGCGACATTTTCTTAACCCAGATTTTTGTACCAGAATAATCCGGAACAGAGGGTGATCTTCCTCAGCTGCGGAGTTTTGACCAAATCCAGGTACGAGGGTTTCTTCTCAGCTCCTTCAGACACGGTCACTTTCCCCAAAGCCTAAAACACAACAGTCAAACATTGAGACTTTATATTGAGTTGAAATCATCACTTATCTGTTTTAACAAGCATGTAACAAGCTGCCTTCATGTTCAGAGTCCAGAGTACTGCCTCCTGCAGTTCCTAACCCTTTTGTTAGGAGTGTGTGAGAGGTAATGTGTATATAAACCCTACCTTATTAATTAGACAGTGGCGAGATGGGTTGTAAAGTTGTCAAATTCACACAACATCAACTGAAGATGTTAGAAGACGTGAATTTATTTAAGAAGTAAGTTATTTTATAAGATAGTTATTTAATCAAAGCATTTTTTCATTTAATACATATTTAAACTAATTTCATCTACCTTCCAGTTCTGACCTTCAGACTTGATGTGCGTTATGAAAAGTCCTAAGGTCGACAGAAAGTGTATTCTGTCAAATTAATGCTAAATAACTGTGCAGCCAAGCAATATAGAAGAAATTTGTATTTTTTTAAACTTGGACGTTTAAGTGAGATTAATGAATCAAATGTTTGTGTCGCCCTTATTTACAAATCCCAGTTTGTCTCATAGATCTTAACAAGGTGCGACATCATCTGTTCTTAAACATCAACCACAAAATATATAGAAACCTCAGAGGGAGCAGCATGTGGGAGAACAGGTCTAACAACAACAAGTCAGTTTTTTCATCTTCATCTTTTGGTCCTCACACCTAATAATTGGTTGATGGTTTATGCAAATGTCAACAAGACAGATTGATTAACTTCAACACTGAGTGAATATTGACTTTGAAGCCCAGTCGCTCATCAGCTGTACCTCAGTGTTCAGTTTGGAGGTTTTCTTGCCGTTCATCGCCGCACACTGAACCAGATGCTTCTGAGCTTCCTCCACTCGGCCGTTGACCAGAAGCCAGCGAGCCGACTCCGGCAGCCACCTGGATACAGGCAGAAGCTTTTAAAAACACAGATATTTGGTGTCAATGTGGAGCCTCAAAACTCCTCCTCATATCCGCCTTACCACCAGGAGACGATGGCAATGATGCAGGGCGCCGTCACCGCCAGCGTCAGGTGTCTCCAGTCTCGAATGAAGTAGGCCAGCAGCGCCAGGAACATGTTGCCCACGCTCCAAGACAAACTCATGACAGTGCCAGTGAACGTACGGTGCTTCACGTCCGTCCACTCAATACCTGAGCACGTGGACAGGGACAGACATGAGGTCAGTATAGACGTGGTTCAGGTTAGATCCCTTTGATCATGAAGAACAGACCCATGATAAGAATGAACTGGGAACATGTGTGCTCTCCACGTGACGACCAGTATTATGAGTGCTCTGTGTGATGGTGATGAAATAAAACCTTTTTGTGGTTAAGACCCTGAAAACGAACAGTTAGCTTCAGTTTACAAGATGAAATAACAACAATATACATGTGCAGCTTTTATTCATGATGCTATTATGTTAAATATGAATGAATTCAAGCTGTTAAGGACCACACCTTATGAGAGCAGGACGTACTGATTTTACCTTCAGGTTTTGTAATGCTTTCACTTCAAACAGTGCGCTCATACTCAAATAGCTCCTGCTTGTGCGCTTGCACTCACATGTGCTCCAGCTCCAGCTCTTCTCCTGTGCACATGAAACATCTGCCATCAGATGTTTCATGTGTGAGTAGTGTGAGGAGCCTGGAGAACACAGTTTGGACACAAGCACGGACCATCTGAGGGTAAGTGCATAGCTTCGAGTGACAGAATACAAAATATGGATAAAATCAATGAGTGCTGCTGTCAAACTGAAAGACCACTCTCCAGAATGATAAGAAGGAAAAATCACCTAAATCTTACTCTTACACCATGCTGACTCAAAATCACTCACAATTTATCATTTCAATTTGAAATATATGAACATGCCCTTTTGAAGGTGGTTTTGTTTAGGACGAGCCTGTGAATATACAGTGGCTGTAGATCACCAAAAATCATCACTAAATTCAAAATGATCCAATTGCTGTTGGATGAAAGCAATGATTCCCACTGGGATGCGGAGGCATAACGGGGGGGTTCTACTAAAGTTGTGGCGGATCTAATATTTTGACTTTAGATCCACTGTTTTTTCAGATATTTGACAGGGACGGGAAAACAACAAGCGATGCTTCCGGGACAAACACAGTGTGCAAAATTCAAGTGGGAAAGAAAGTTTGACGAAGCCTGTCTTGCTCTTGGGTTCACAGTGAATGCAGTCGGAGATGAGCAGAGACCCGTGTGTATTTTATATCTGAAAACTCTGGCAGCTAACAGTATGAGACCTAAGAAATTAAGAAGACATTTAGAAACATTACACCCCAGTCGCCTTGATAAGCCACTCCAGTTTTTGATGAATATCGTCAGCAGGAACAAAGTTTTATAAAAAGCTGTGCAGTGCAAAACAGTCACCTGGCTGACCAGATCAGTGCATTCAGCCGAAAGCTTGAGATGTGGGGCGGGCGACTTGATCAAGGAAATACTGATTTCTTTGAGGATGCTGAGTTTGCTGAAAAAAGTGCTACTGGAGCCACCACAGTGATTCCATGTCTTAAGGAGCACATCTCTTCCACGAGAGGATTCTTTCAAATGAACTTCCCAAACAACAGCGCTCAGTATGACTGGGTGAGAGATCCATTCAATGCATCCCCACCTGCTGATTTCAGACCAGCTCAATGAGATGTCTGACTCCAGTCTGAGGCTGAGATTTACAGCACAGACACTGAGTGACATCTGGCTCGGTGTGGAGAGGGAACATCCACTCATAGGGCAGAGGGGATTCTGCTTCCCTTTACCACATCCTATCTCTGATGGGCTGTTTCTGCTGTTGCCTCACTGAAAACAAAGTACAGATCGAGGCTCAACATTGAACATGACTTAAGAGTGGCATCATCGAGGCTGTAACCCTGTTTTGAAAAGATGTGCAGCACTAATACAGTTGATTGGCTTGAGTTCTCACATAGTGACCTGACCATCTTTCTTGCCTTGTATCTGCATGTGTTCTTTTTGGTTACAGATTGAACTTTTTAAACTTTGTAACAAAGTGATTATAATGTTACATATGTTTTATCTGTTTTTGAAAAAGAACAGACTGATGTAGCTGAGTAGTTTGAAAAAAGTTTATTATTTTCAATCCGAAACTACTGAAAAAAATGTGACTGTAAAGTTCATGTGTATTTTATCTCAATACACAAGTTAAACTCCAAAGTTGGGGGTGATTGAAAAAGTTTGAGAACCACTGGGTTAAGCTACAACTCCAGGAGGCCTTTATATGTGGGCATGATTCATGGGTTTATCAATTTGTGTGCATCTAGGTGAAACATTTGTGTTGTTGTTGTGCAGTGAGGTGTTGATCTCTTACCGAGGACAACTCCGATGATTGACAGCCCGCTGAGGGCCACACCACACAGCGCTCTGGACAGGGCAAACATGATGTAGGAGGTGGAGAAGGCCGAGGTGAATCCCAGCATGGTGGCGGCAATTAAAGCCACCAGAAGCATCGACTTCCGACCAAACCTGCAAGATAAACAGTTTAAAGAGCTTTGAACACATAACATGGACGACATGTGCACAGAAAGTTTTGCTTAGAAGTATTTCCACTCCAGGTTTTTACCCTCAGCTCTTGGAGGAAATCTCTTCCATGTTGACTTAAAAGCTGAATTAAAAGGTCAATCTGGAACTTTAAGGTGCCATCTGTAAGTTTTGCTTTTGATACATGGCTGTTAGCCCTTTCAGCTGTCTATTGTCTGGTTCCAAGAGAAGAGTTTATAATCCGTCCACTGAGCAGCGCTACTTCCTCAGGACAGATTGGACGCCACACACAGTCCATATCATAATGATGAGACGGGCAGAGCTAACTGGTTAGCATGCTAACTTCAGTGATACAAAGAAAAACAACAGTTAGATGCTGAACTCATCTTCCTGATAAGTAAACAGCTTCTTTTAAGAAACACCATTTCAAATGGTGTCTTGAAATTAAATCAATAAATCATCATCATCGGTTTTACTCTGTATGTTTAAAACACATTTATGTATTTCCTGTTATATGTTAACTACATAAAATTAAACTTAGCTGTTAGCCTGTGTGGCTGCTAATTGTGCATTCATGTGTTGGTGTAATATTTCAGAACATAATCTTTGTGTGTTGCAGAGTTCCTGACCTCATTACTCATAAACTAACTAACATAATTTTACAATCCGCTCTAAATGGACGCATTTAATGTAAAGTGGCACTTTGTAGTTTAGCTTTTTTTTTAAGAAGAAGAAGAAGAAGAAGAAGAAGAAATTGTACTTTCATGATTCTTGTTGTTCTGGGTTTGTTCCCTCTGGGTTGATGCACTTATTGTGAGTCGCTTTGGATAAAAGTGTCAGCTAAATGAAAATGTAATGTTAAATTTACTAACACTACATGGCTGCCTATGTCGTACCGCAGTATTCCATTTGAATTGAGCTATAGTGATAGTAACTTACAAACAGCTAATTTGTATTTGCTTTGTTTGATCAAGAGCTCCAGAATCCGCCACTCAATGAACCTTAAAAGTTTAATCTACTCTAGATTCAGAATTATGACGTTGAAATTCATAAGAAATGGGGAAAGTCCATCTGCTGATGGTGATCATGTGATTGGCCAGTACAGAGGACTTTGAAGAGGCCTTTCTTTCTTGTCTACCAAAGATGAGTGTTTGCATTAAGACTCCGTGACCACAAAAATCTTCATCATATAAGATGCACATTAACAAAGAATGTGGAGGTCTAGAAAGGTTCTGAGATTCTGCCTTTACCAGATCGAGGAGCAGCTCCTGTGAAAACTTGATGAACTTTATTAAGAATCATTATGATCTCGTTATTTTGTCCCAGACTCCCACAGACCAAACTGAGCATTTAATTTGAGCAATGAGGAATATTGTGGGTAATCAGTGTGTGTATGTGTGTGTGTGTGGGGGGGTGTGTGTGTTTGTTTGTTTGTTATCTGCAATCAATGGGCTTATTAGATAACTGACATTTTGGGCTTATTCAATAAAGAGTCACATGCAGAACACACACTCGTTTGAAGAAAACAATTTGAGTATTCGAATGAATCCGTCGAGTTTTGCTGCCTTGCTCAGAAGAAAGATTGTGAGAAGAAATTTCCTTTTGATGCAACTGCTAAAAAGTTTTATGAAATCTGGCAGTTTTAATAATCAGGATCTAGAGAAGTGTCTACGTGTCTTAAGTGTCTACTATCGAAGGTGCTCTCTGATCCACACACACACACACACAATGGTCTTTAGTGACTTGCATGTCTCGTAAAAGGACTCCCACTATAAGACGTCGAGGCCTTGAATTGGCACTGGATATTGACATTTTACCCATTAGCTCGGTGTAGTGTGATATACACAAATGTGTTGTCGAGCAAATCTGAAGCAAAGCATCGTCTGTTTTACTCAAGTCATACAAGGTGCTGTCCTGTTTCCCTGGCTGAGGTCGAAGGTCAGCGGGGGGTCATAGACTCTACAAGAGCTGACAGAGCTTTCATCCTGCACTTCAGGGGCCTGGTTTGTGATATATCAACGCAATCACACAAGGGAGGAACAGCAAAGGTTCTAGTGTTGCTCTTGCTGATGTCACAGACGTCCACCACTCGTATTCTGTACATCGTCACATTAATAACATGGAGTGTCACATGCTCTAATCGTCAAACAACACTTTCTTCAAATTGCAGCTCTTCTTTTCAGAGAGGGCGTGAAGTCTTGATACTCTTGTATTTGTCATGCTACATTGGTTGTGTCATAAACTAAACTTCCCTCCATCTTCATTGGTCACATGACCAGAGTCTGTGAGGGTTAAAGACTCTGAGAACTCACCTGTCAGAGAGCTGTCCAAAGAGAATGGCTCCGAATGTGACCCCGAGGAAGAAGTATGTGGCGAGAGCTTGATTCAGCCGTTTGTTGTCACACACCAGATCCCACTGTGGAGAGACGGGTTAGTGTCAGGGTTAGGGTCAGATGATGGACCGTCACTGACTGTCCATCAGCTGACCCTCATGGCGCCCTTGCTTTTATGTCGACAACGCTCTCTGAGAATTTAAGTTTGTAATAACGTGAACTTTATTTGCTTGTCTGTAACTCACCTGTCAGTTTTGTTTAAAAACTGTATCAACGATGTGTTTAAAGAGAGAAGTTTTCTTGGAGCACCATCTAGTGGACATTAGTTGAACTGCAGGTTAAGAGGCTTTTCATTCCAAAATCAAGTCTTTATTTTGTGATGTTCACTACATTGTTATCAAATCTGTTTAATGTCAGGGAAACTTCCTGGTCTGGTTTCATGCTGGGTTTCACTCACATCAACTGACATTAAGCTACAATAAATTAGTTAAATTTTACATCAGTGATTAATAAACATTTTCTAGAATGATATAAAACCCTAACCCTATAATTCAAATTCAAGAGACAAGAATACAATTCTTGAATAGGATTAAAAAATTCAAATAGTCGTTAGTTCAACAGAGAGTTCATGTAGCATCTCCTCACCTCGGTAGCGGTTGTGGAGCTAAACTGCGACCTGTCGTAGATCCATCCATGTTGACAAGGTGCTGTCCTGTTTCCCTGGCTGAGGTCGAAGGTCAGCGGGGGGTCATAGACTCTACAAGAGCTGACAGAGCTTTCATCCTGCACTTCAGGGGCCTGGTTTGTGTCCTCCAGGATCCCAAGGGCGCAGCGGTGTGGAGGAGTGGCAGAGATGAAGTTGTGCAGGAGGAAGTGGAGGGGGAGGATGGCTCGGGGGAGGCAGAGGAGAAACAGCACCAGGAACTGGAACTTGGAGAAGCCGCCAACTTCATCCAGGATCTCGTCAAACCTCATGGTGACAAGATGGAAGAAGTGAGATGTGCGTCTGAAGAGTCACTGTGTGTTAGAGGAGCATTCATCGACTCTCTGAACTCTGACTCTCCGACCGGCGCTTCCTGCTCTGCTGTGTCTCTCTCTCACTTTCTGTCTCCGACTGCACAGAATCAGCTTCTTATAGAGAGAGAGAGGGAGGTACTTGGCTGTGTGTGTGTCTGTGTGTGTCTGTGTGTGAACAGATCATTTCTGTTTGCATCAGCTCAGTCACGCTTGTGTCACAACACACCGCAGGTGGAGTATTAAGACTGACAGTTTTCCTGGTGCAGCCGTGGGATTCAAACTTTAACAAACCGCTCTGAGTCTTAGTGTTTTTTTTGGTTTTTGTTTTTAATTAACTGCAGAGACTGTTAAAAAAAGCTCCTCCTGTTGGTGATATCATAACAACACGGTCCTGTAGATTCATGCTGTACAACATCAGGAGAATACGCCCCCTTCTCACTCAGGAGGCGGTGCAGGTTCTGGTCCAGGCTCTGGTCATCTCACACCTAGACTACTGCTACTTAAAACTAACAATTTAGTAGCACTTAAATGTCACTTATAGCACTTTGTAGTTATGCTGTTTTTTTTTAAGAAATAGTACTTTCTTGATTCTTGTTGTTCTGGTTTGTTCCCTTGTGGTTGATGCACTTATTGTGAGTCGCTTTGGATAAAAGCGTCAGCTCAATGAAATGTAAACACTGCTGTGACACTGGTGCATGATGCTGTGTGATGGATGCAGGTGAATGAAGGATGAGGAGGAAACGAGGCTTCAGCGATGTCTGATCAGCTGATATAGATTCTGTTGATCTGTGATCTCTGAGCTGAACTGAAACCAGTATCACACAGATCACCCAAACACAAGCTTATTATAATAATTCTGTTAAATTCTATAGATTGAGGTCACTACAGCTGTCTCTGCAGTGGAATCAGAGTATCTACAGCAAAAGTGTTGCATGATAAAACAGTGTTAATGTCTCAGTTGTGTTAATGAACATCACACATGAACTTTTGGTAATCTTGGATTTGGAGGATTTAAAAGAGATGATAAAAATCAAATGTGGAATTGAATTTACACCATGTACGAGTTATTTCTATCAGAGCTCTGTCATGTGCAGACAGTGAATGTGGTGAAGGTTGCAACAAATTTCTGCTTCGACAACCTCAGTCATGTGAATGATCTCACAATCCCCACAGAGTAATTCATTTTAATCCGATATTCCTTTATCACATTAATACAACTTCAAACTCACACAGATTCCTCGATTCTGCTGATGTTGTTGCATCTTTTAATGATCCTGAGATCTCAGAGTTATGCTTAATACTTTCCGTGGTGGATCAGGATCTTTGCACTCATTGATAATCATCTGTTCCTGAGGCTGAACCTCAGGTCATCTCCATGGACCATGTTTCACTGTATCAGGTCAGGCTTGTCAGAGTGAAATGCATCTTCCTCTCTCAATCGCTAATCGACCGTGACGTCAGGCTGAAATATGTCCATTGTGTTTCCTGTTAGCTATGGAATTTATTCTGCTAATATTTTTTACTGGTTTCATTTCAAAGCTGCTGGGGCTCTGATATCAACTCTGATGTGTTGATCGGAGCTTCAGCCGCTTTTAAACATTGGATGATCCTCAGAGATAAAGTTAGGAGAATATTTGAGTTGCTTCCACCAAGGAGGCTTCACCACTGGTTTGTTTGTTAGCAGCATTCCACAAATCTACTGAACAGATTCCCAGTAAGCTTGGTGGAAGGATATGAAATGGGTCAAGTGACATAAGTTTGGTTTGGATCTGGATCAGGGGGCAGATCAACATTTTTAAACATTTGACAGATTTTTCAGATAAGATTATATTGATGCAGATGAAATGTATAGGAAACATTTTGAAACTGAGTTTGTGATTTGATGCAGGAATGAGTTGTTTCATCTTTTGACAGTGTGTTGATCAGATAACCAGCACTTTGTCGCAGCAACAGCTCGGACTCATCAACGCAAGTGACGTTGAGAATCACGACAAAATTCTCCAGTTCAGGTTCTGAGGACTGAGTCCGGGAGCAGGTCTTTGTTTGCTGCCGTTTGATTACAGCAGACCACCATTGTAGTTCAGTGAAGAAAAGTTTAAATTACCAAACAGGTTAGGGTTATGGTTAGTAAACAGCCCGACCAACCCTAACATGTCTAGAAAGCACTTTGACCTATTAAAAAAATAAACAATGAACATCTACTATAGTTTTTAAAGAAGAATGGCTGAGACCTGATGTTAAAACATGAGCAACACAGAAGAAAAGTGAAATTAAATTTTCTGCTGCGGCGGATGTGAATAAACCACTTGAGGACACATTGTTTGCTGTTTGTGTTTTCTTTATGCGGTTTTGAAAATGTTTCCCTTTGTTCCGGTTTGGGGAAGCTGTGTCTTCTCTGACTCCTGTAACTAATGCAGTTGGACATGGGTTTGTTTACTGCTGCTGAACGATGGTGTCTAAAGTTCGAGAGTTTATCTGAAAGGCACTTTCTGGTAAAGTAGGTCTTAGGGTTAGGGTTAATAGGTTTTCACTTGTGCAAACCAGTGTGGTCTCACACACTAAAGTAACTTTTTAATTTGAAAGCTCCAGGGTTGTTTTTTAGTCTGAATGGGCAGAAACTGAGATGACAGCCTAACCACTACTGGTTTCCTACATGAACCAACTCCTAATATTCTCACAACAGTAGTGGCTGCTGATCAATATAAATGTATTTCCTTTTCTTTCATAGATTTTCTGAAAATTGTGTGTTGAACTTTGTCTGTCCATGCATGTTAACAGAGTTGACGCAACGACGTGACTGACTTCGAACACACAGCAACAGCTGCGCTCACTCAAGGAGATTTATTCACTCAACACTCCAATCACACCACAGGTACACACCCACACCAACAATCACAGGTGTCCGTATTCAATTAATAAACAAAACAAAACCAAAACATAATACAAGTTGAGAGCACACTGTCAACATGGTAATGCACTGATTCCTTTTTTAAATCAGAAATTTATATCAGATAGTTTTAGGGTCTCTGACTGAGACTTTGTCTGAAACATGATTCAGAAGAAAAAGCGATGGTGAATTTAAACATGAAGATAAACTGTTGCTGTGACACATTGAGGGAACTCCAGGAATATTAAAAACTAATAAATAAATGAATACATAAATAAATAAATAAGAAACATGAGCAAAGAAGAAATTAACTGATGCTTTGGAGAAGTGTCCTTTCTTGTTTTAATGATTGAGTGCAGCAAATTTGATGGCCCGGAAAACATAAATGACTCCACATTGATATTTTGAGACAGTAGATGTAAAAGTGCCACAGCTGCATTGATGTCAGAGCTCTCACTCATCTGTAAGAAATTATTTTCAGTCTATGATGATGAGTTGAAATATGGGAATTGATACATGTCTGAGCCGCGGTAGCAAAAAAAGGATTAATGGTTTTGTATTTATAAAGTGCTTTTCTGGTCTTGATGACTCAAAACTCTTTACAGTTTTACATTCACACACCATTCATACAGAGCATCTATTAGCAGCACTGTGTTGTTCTTTGAGCGGCAAGTCTGGGATCAGCATTTCAACGATTTCAACGATTGTTGATCGGATTTTAATTGATGATGTCGGGAACCAATAAAGGTCCAGTCCTATCGATTTGCTCTTCTGACTTGAAGTTAATAACCTTTGACAAATTTTTCTGACACCACAAGCTTGGACAAATATTATAGGGAGTTGAAGGGGCTGCAGTGCCCCCTACTGACAATGTGCTTTACTTCAGTCCCAATTGTTTTTTAATACAAATCAATGTTTTTACTAGTAAATGAGACCATAAAACAATGTACAACAGCCTGATTAACAGCTCGGACCATCCAATGAGTGCAGGTGTGGGTGGGATGCAGTGTCCTTGAGCTGGACCAAATGTCAAACTGAGGCAGCTCACAAATCAACATCAACAACAGATGTCTGACCTATTGTAGCTATTGGAGGTCAAAGATGTTGAACAGGGAAATTAGCACAGCGAGCCTTGACAAAAAAAACTGCCGTCACAAGTCTCGACATGACTGCTGATCCGCTGACAACAGTCTCATGCTCTGAAACGTGAAATTAGTGAAATTTCACGTTTCAACTTGATAACTTGAAAAACTCATGTGACATGTAACATACAGGATGTTAGGGTTAGGTAAGCATGATAATATCCATGGCCTGACCTCGGGTGGTGCTCCTAAGCTGGTAATTATACAGTTATAACACACTGAAAATACAGATATGTGGACTATTTACTATAAAGAAGCTTGAAATACAGATAAATGAACAGTAACAAAGCATTTTTTATGCTTAAATCTCTCCACTCGTCCGAGGGAGGGTTCGTGGCTTAAGGCCGGGGCATGCTTCTGCGTTTTCACGGGCCTGCAAGCACAAAAGCCCTTCCGGGCCCCTTACGTGCTCATGTGCGTCGCCCAATTTATAACCCAACTATAGACAAAGCTCCACAAGCCTCCGGCAGCCCGCAAGGCTGTGATTGGTCTGCTAACTACATCCTTTCCGGAGTCCGTTTCCGGTTCCATTCCCCATAATACCGGCAGAAACAACGGAAGATTTAGAAGAGCGAATTTGGACCAAATAGAAGAGCGGTTGGCAGAAGATATCCGAAAGTATGACCACTTGGTTAACCCGTCACTGACTGGCGGATTTGTCCACCAGAAAATGGCTATGAGGAGCCGCAGTGGCTATGTAATTAAATAGTCGACGAAGAAGAAAGAAGGTCGTCTTCGACAAAACCAGTTACTCCGCCTAGTGTTCTGGCGGGGAATTGCTTTGTAATGCACAACGCTTGGATAAGCATGAATGACAACGTGTCCTACGCCACAGCGGCGTGAAAAGCCGCAGACGCAGTTGCAGAAGCATGCGCCGGCCTTTAGTCAGGTAAGTAAGGTAAGTCAATTTTGATTTAGTCTGGAGGCCCTGTCACGACGTTTCGAAATTTGTTTATCTTCATCAGGCTAGGGCAGGTAAGTAGGTCAGGTCGAATTAAGAGGTAAGTCATCCCCATGGTGGGTCTCTGGGAGAGCTTGTCCCTGATCTTGCTCCATGAGGCATTTTGTCTTGTCTGAGACTGGCCAAGGAGTTGCAATCATTTATATAGCCCATCTAGCTCCTCCCCCTGGTGAAGTTTCCTTGTCCCTCCGAATCACAGCACTCCAACAAGCACTCATTCCCATACTCCTTTTCCATCAATTCCATTAAAATAGGCTCCAATCACACACCTATAGGGATCTCTTGTCCTCTAAATATTAAACACAGTTGGGTGGGGTATACCAGGGAATTAATTGCCTTCTCTCTGAGGTCTTACTGCCTTTTTAGGTCTTTCTTCCTGTACTGTACTTGCCCAAAATTAAAGAGTTGCAAACCAACTGGTTGTGGAAACTATGTTATTGGTCAATAATCTCAAAGGAGTTAGGTGAGATGTCTCAGGTCACTTGTTCTGTCCAGGGGTCAAAGGTTAGGTTTAGGGTTAGGGTTAGGGTTAGGGATGAAAGCACATTGGAGAAGGAGATATTCTTGAATAACTTTTTTTCTGAAGGTCGTAGAGACTTGGAAAGTGGTTTCTATTGAACTAATGTGGGTCCTGCGGATCGATTGGTGCCATCCCCGAGCTCCTACGACCTTCGGAAGGGGTCGAAGTAGCGAATGGCCGAAAACCCGAGGAGATATTCTTGAATAACTTTTTTTGTGAAGGTCGTAGAGAGTGGGAGAGGGCATTTGTTTCAGGCAAGTGGGGTATTGCGCATCGATTGGTACCATTTTCGAGCTTCTACGACCTTCGGAAGGGGTCGAACGCCCAAATCCCCAAAAGTGGGCGGGGCTAGTTCGGAATTTCTGATTTCTGGTGGAATTTCTGTGGATCTTACCTGCATTCTTACCTTTCAGGCTGAATGAAGAGGGGCCTGATGTGTGTCCAGACCACTGGCTCCTTGGCCCCCCATGATTGGGCCCCCAGAAGAGCTCCTGTGCCCCATACACCGCACGGCCCAAGGAGATGCTTCACTCTCATTCTTCCAAGCGACTGATTTTGGATTTCTCCAAGATTTGTTAGGGTTAGGGTTAGGTTTAGAAAATCTATCTCGATGACTCCCCCTGCTTCGTCCGTCGACTGGGCAGTTTGGTCTAGGGAGCCAAAGGCAATGCACGGGCCGACGCGCGCCATCAATACTCTCCAGTCTCACATATCTCTTTCTTGTCGAATTTGTTTGTTTGATGTTGTTTTATCAAAGCTGTAAAACATCAAAGTAAAAGATTGTTTCTGTTTTTGATATTAAGTAACTTTATTTTTCTGTATACTTGTCTAATATACCGGTTTATTTGGATTTTTTTGCTTTTATAATGGTTTTATTTATTATTGTCTTATTAAGATGATTTTAGTGTTCATTTGGCATGCCTTAGTTTTCTATTTAGTTTTATCCTATATTGAAGATGAAGGATTGTTATTTATTTTATATTAAAAAGGTTTTATTTAGAATTGTTTGTTTTCGACCAGTGATTTAGACTATTATTTAAAACTATTTTGTTTGCCTAGTCCTATATAAGGTGACACATCATCAGTAGTGTACTTCAGGGTCATTGGGTGTTTCGGCCATTACCACCAGACACCCTCTCCCAAGGAAGGCCCCGCCGGGGTTGATCAAACCCCAGGGTGTGTCCCACTAAGTTTATAGTAATCTAAGTGTAAGGTATTTTAGAATTCTGGTTTGTCGTTTTTAGGGATCAACTGATTTCGGGTTAGAGTTTCTAACTAATGTTTTTTTTAAGGATAATTTTTTTAGGTCTAGAGTTTGATGGTTTAGGGTGTAACGGTTAGTTTAAGTGGTTAGGGTTTTTAGGCGTAGGATTGAACGGTTAGGTTTAGAATTAAGGTCACGTATAGGCTAAAGTGGTTCGATTTAGGGTTAGGGTTAGGTTTTAGGGTTAGGGACAAATGGTTAGGTTTAGGCGTAGGGATTGAATGGTTAGGTTTAGGATTAAGGTCATGTATAGGCATAAAGTGGTTAGATTTTAGGGTTAGGTTTAGGGTTAGGGACAAATGGTTAAGTTTAGGCGTAGGGATTGAACGGTTAGGTTTAGGATTAAGGTCATGAATAGGCATAAATTGGTTAGATGTAGGGTTAGGTTTAGGTTTAGGGACCAAAGGTTAGGTTTAGGCGTAGGGTTGAGTGGTTAGGGTTAGGAGTTAGGATCCTGTCTAGGTCTAGAGTCTAAGTGGTTTTAGGGTTAGGGTTAGGGCTAGGGTTAGAAATTAGGTTTAGGCATAGGTTAAAGTGGTTAGGGTTAGGGTTAGGGTTAGGGGATCGCCATTCAAGGTGAATACGAAGTGGAAGCAGATTTGGATTTACATGCAAATGTGTGAGAATATGGAAGTGGAATCAGGGACAATCAGGGACCCCTCTAGGTGGCAGTGTTGTATAGGCTATGAGAGCGGTTTGAATGGAAGCGTATTAAAAGCGGTGGCAGGCGTCTTTTGGAAGGGCGTCCGGGTACTTGCGGGTGAGTGTGTGCGGATGGGGTTTTGGAAGCGATTGGTGTGTGCGTGTCTCTGCGAGCGTATGGGCTGTCCCGGATGTTTATATAGCATCCGAAAGCTGGGGGTCGTGGCTAGGCAGCGGTGGGGGTCGGGGTCGGGTTGTCGGTCAGGAAAGGGCGTGAAATGGAGGGAGAAAAAGGGCGAGGTGCGGACCTGAGTCAACGGGCGCATGGAGATGAGAGGAGGGGTGTGATGTGCAGATGGAGATAAGAGAGGAGGGGTGTGAGGAGGGGTGTGATGTGCAGATGGAGATAAGAGAGGAGGGATGTGATGTGCAGATGGAGATGAGAGAGGAGGGATGTGATGTGCAGATGGAGATAAGAGAGGAGGGATGTGATGTGCAGATGGAGATGAGAGGATGGGTGTGATGTGCAGATGGAGATGAGAGGAGGGGTGTGATGTGCAGATGGAGATAAGAGAGGAGGGATGTGATGTGCAGATGGAGATAAGAGAGGAGGGGTGTGATGTGCAGATGGAGATGAGAGGAGGGGTGTGAGGAGGGGTGTGATGTGCAGATGGAGATGAGAGGAGGGGTGTGATGTGCAGATGGAGATAAGAGAGGAGGGATGTGATGTGCAGATGGAGATAAGAGAGGAGGGATATGAGGAGGGGTGTGATGTGCAGATGGAGATGAGAGGAGGGGTGTGAGGAGGGGTGTGATGTGCAGATGGAGATGAGAGGAGGGGTGTGATGTGCAGATGGAGATAAGAGAGGAGGGATGTGATGTGCAGATGGAGATAAGAGAGGAGGGATGTGATGTGCAGATGGAGATGAGAGGAGGGGTGTGATGTGCAGATGGAGATGAGAGGACGAGTATGATGTGCAGATGGAGATGAGAGGAGGGGTGTGATGTGCAGATGGAGATGAAAGGAGGGGTGTGATGTGCAGATGGAGATAAGAGAGGAGGGATGTGATGTGCAGATGGAGATAAGAGAGGAGGGATGTGATGTGCAGATGGAGATGAGAGGAGGGGTGTGATGTGCAGATGGAGATAAGAGAGGAGGGATGTGATGTGCAGATGGAGATGAGAGGAGGGGTGTGAGGAGGGGTGTGATGTGCAGATGGAGATGAGAGGAGGGGTGTGATGTGCAGATGGAGATGAGAGGATGGGTATGATGCGCAGATGGAGATGAGAGGAGGGGTGTGATGTGCAGATGGAGATGAGAGGAGGGGTGTGATGTGCAGATGGAGATAAGAGAGGAGGGATGTTATGTGCAGATGGAGATAAGAGAGGAGGGATGTGATGTGCAGATGGAGATGAGAGGAGGGGTGTGATGTGCAGATGGAGATGAGAGAGGAGGGATATGAGGAGGGGTGTGATGTGCAGATGGAGATGAGAGGAGGGGTGTGAGGAGGGGTGTGATGTGCAGATGGAGATGACAGGATGGGTGTGATGTGCAGATGGAGATAAGAGAGGAGGGATGTGATGTGCAGATGGAGATAAGAGAGGAGGGGTGTGATGTGCAGATGGAGATAAGAGAGGAGGGGTGTGATGTGCAGATGGAGATAAGAGACGAGGGATGTGAGGATGGGTGTGATGTGCAGATGGAGATGAGAGGACGGGTGTGATGTGCAGATGGAGATGAGAGGAGGGATGTGAGGGGTGGCCAGCCTGCGTTCCCGCCCCTCTGGGGCAAAAGCCACATTTTGTAATTTGAAATACATGTAAACTGATAGGATTGTGGAAGGCCACCATATTTCAACCTTTTACCATTGACTTTGAACTTTGACCTCAAACGACCCAAAACGTAGAGGACAGATAGCCACGTGCCGTGGCTTTCGTCCTTGCTGGGTTAGACAGGAATCTGAGGAGTTTCAGGCCTTCAGCATCGATTCATCTGAGCTCTGTCCCGGCGGCTCAGTCAGACTGCAGAAAAGCCTTTTTGAGGCCAAGCAGCAAAGGGTGGGGGATGGGCAAAAAAGAGAAAATGTTAATCTCGTCCGAGAGATGCGAGCCAGGCGTCTACGGAAAGGTGGGGTCAAGGAGAGCGCCGTCCGATTAGAACCGAGTCTCTAGGCTGCTCCCCGGCCAAGCTAGGGGGCGTCAAAGGGTCAAAATCCCAGCCACTTCTGGGGCTGTAGCTCGGCCGGGGAAGGGCCTAGAGAGGCGCGGGGTACGGCGTCGGAGAGGTCTTAGGGGGCCCCATCACATATCCGAAGGCCAGGCCGCTGGGACGCTAGGGGGCGCAAGAGGTTAGACTTGGGGCAGCTTCCAGATTATGGACAGTCCGGACTTGGAAGTGCGTCTTTTGGAAGCATTCCATATTCTCGCTTATTAGTACGTAACTTGGAAGCATTCCATATTCTCGCTTATTAGTACGTAACTTGTGGAATCTTCCACATTCTCACCTTTTGCCAGAGGTCAAGTTTTGAACTTCCTGTGTCAACAGGAAGTCGGCCAAATCATCGGCAACATACGAGCGGTGAAGCTGCACACAAGGCACGTTCCTCCTCAGCGTTGTTTAAAGACTGCAGTAGAAAGACGGTGCAGGTAAGTCAACATGGGTCACCCCGACAAGCGTTAGTCACGTTTCCCCTTTGGACACTAAAGATGTGATGTATTTATTTGTTTGGCTTTGACTTTTGCCAGCGTTCGAAACGATGCTAATTAGCATGCTAATGCTAGCGCAATAGATCAGAATTTGGAAGCACATGGTCTGCTTCCAGATTTACACCTACATTACATTTGCTTTTCAGGCCTGGGTGCTTTTTCCACCAGAGATGAGCAAGGTAAGTACACAAGGTCATCCAATCGATTGTACGCTAACTTTGATGGATGCAGCTTGTCTTTCCTGTCATTCCTCTGTTCTCCATACACAGTCCGAGGACAGCTGTGAGACCAGCCCTATCACCCCTGATGAAGCAGGATTTGATGTCTGGATCGAACATGGATCAATAAAGTAAAAGATTTCCAGATATCATATTTTTGTACTTTGTGGGCCCGTTTGTCTGTCATGTGCTGCTGATGGCTTAAATTTGACATCCATCCAGGGTCCAGCTCAGTGATATCGAGCCCGGCAGTAGAATCTTCGTGAGGGAAACCGAGGTCGAGTGGCCCCCCCCCACCCTCCCCCAATCCACACCACTTCCAACCACCCTTCCTACCCTACTGTCCAACCCCTCGACTCCTCCATCCCCCCCGTCGCTGCAGCTCCTTCACCCCCCACCAACCTACACCACCGGCCCCCCCACCCTCCCCCAATCCACACCACTTCCAACCACCCTTCCTACCCTACTGTCCAACCCCTCGACTCCTCCATCCCCCCCGTCGCGGCAGCTCCTTCACCCCCCACCAACCTACACCACCGGCCCCCCCACCCTCCCCCAATCCACACCACTTCCAACCACCCTTCCTACCCTACTGTCCAACCCCTCGACTCCTCCATCCCCCCCGTCGCGGCAGCTCCTTCACCCCCCACCAACCTACACCACCGGCCCCCCTACCCTCCCCCAATCCACACCACTTCCAACCACCCTTCCTACCCTATTGTCCAACCCCTCGACTCCTCCATCCCCCCCATCGCGGCAGCTCCTTCACCCCCCACCAACCTACACCACCGGCCCCCCCACCCTCCCCCAATCCACACGACTTCCAACCACCCTTCTTACCCTACCGTCCAACCCCTCGACTCCTCCATCCCCCCGTCGCGGCAGCTCCTTCTCCCCCCACCAACCTACACCACCGGGGAATGTCCACATGAAAAAAGTGTTGGTTTTGCTGCCGAAAAGACATGAGGGTCAGGCGCCTGAATCCAGACGCTCTGGTACCTCCACTGGACGTAGATGTAGTCACTGTTGTGTTCTATCATAGGTATGTTCGATGGATTGCCTTGAGGTCTTTTACTGTTTTTGACGACAGAGGTTTTTAGCACAGGAAAAGTTGAATCAACCTTGCGTGTTCTAAAGCAATAAAATTTTTGCAAAAGTCCTTTGCTGGTCATTATTGCCGCCTCGTAGCTATACTTGTGGTAGCTTCCAGAATCTAGAAGGCTCCGCCATTCCACATTCTCGCCAGTGAAAAGGTTAGACTTGGGGCAGCTTCCAGATTATGGATGCTTCCAAAATCGGTACTTCCAAATTATGAAGTACAGACTTTGGAAGCATTCCATATTCTCGCTAGTTGTCCATAATTTGGAAGAGATTAGACTTGGGGCAGCTTCCAGATTATGGAAGATTCCACATTCCACATTCCCGCCAGTGGAAATGGTTAGACTTGGGGCAGCTTCCAGATTATGGACAGTCCGGACTTGGAAGTGCGTCTTTTGGAAGCATTCCATATTCTCGCTTATTAGTATGTAACTTGGAAGCATACCATATTCTCGCCTATTAATGTATAACTTGGAAGCATTCCATATTCTTCCTGTTAGTACGTAACTTGGAAGCATTCCATATTCTCGCCTGTTATTACGTAACTTGGAAGCATTCCACATTCTCGCCTGTTAGTACGTAACTTGGAAGTGCGTCACTTGGAAGCATTCCATATTCTCGCTTATTAGTACATAACTTGGAAGCATTCCATATTCTCGCCTGTTAGTACGTTACTTGGAAGCATTCCATATTCTCGCTTATTAGTACGTAACTTGTGGAATCTTCCACATTCTCACCTTTTGCCAGAGGTCAAGTTTTGAACTTCCTGTGTCAACAGGAAGTCGGCCAAATCATCGGCAACATACGAGCGGTGAAGCTGCACACAAGGCACGTTCCTCCTCAGTGTTGTTTAAAGACTGCAGTAGAAAGACGGTGCAGGTAAGTCAACATGGGTCACCCCGACAAGCGTTAGTCACGTTTCCCCTTTGGACACTAAAGATGTGGTGTATTTATTTGTTTGGCTTTGACTTTTGCCAGCGTTCGAAATGATGCTAACTAGCGAGCTAATGCTAGTGCAATAGATAGGAATTTGGAAGCAGATTGTCTGCTTCCACATTCTCACCTAGTCCCATTCATTTTTCATACCCCCCCCCCAGGAAGCGTTTCTCATCCAGACACCATGGACAGGCTTGCTTTCCGACTTCTCATCATCGTGGCACTGACAGCTAGAGGCCTGGAAATCAACCCTAACCGCAAGATTTTGGAGAAGGCTGAGGGAGAGAACGTGTCGTTGGCCTGCCACTTCACTCTTGCCCCGGAGGATACAGGAAATTTGGAGATCGAATGGAGCGTGAAGTCCATACGCCACCCACTGGACACGGCAGAGTTTCTCCTGTATACGGCTGGGCATATCTACGACACTCTCTACGAACCTCTGAAGGGCAGAGTCTACTTTGACTCAGAGGACCCTGAAAAAGGAAACGCGGCCATTCATCTTTTGCTGCTGACTACCAAAGACACGGGCGTTTACTACTGCCAGGTTAAGAAGGTCGTGGGCATCAGGAGAATCTATACAGTCCTCAGAGTGCTCAAGCCGCCATCAAAGCCCAGTTGCAATTACACAGAGGGGGGCCAAACCAAAGTGCTACGTTGTCGATCTCAGGAAGGTGCGGCACCTATCCAGTACCACTGGTCAAGACTACCACCCTGGAAGCTGCTACCCAAGTCGGCGCTGTTGGACAAAACGGCAGGCACGCTCACCATCCACGAGGCCAATGAAGGGACTTACAAATGCACTGCGATTAATCGTGTTGGAAAGAAAGAGTGCTTCCTGGAACTGAACCTACCACGTCCTCCATCGGTGACAATGATTGCAGGAGCCGTGACAGGGGGCCTGGTCGCCATCATGATCATCGCTTCCATCACATACCTCATCGTACGGCGCGTTTGGTGCCTACGGCATCCGCCGGAGGCAGAAACCCCCAATGAGATCTTGGAGGATGCAAGTCCCCCCCAACACACCACAAGATCAGTCTCGCCCACGTCACACGCCGGGGCCGGGCGGTTGAGGACAATTGAAACGTCAATGTGATGTGATGTCAGGCCTGTGTTAGTTGTTGACCTGTTGTCGACCTGTTGTGAGCAAATAAAGTTCACTTGGAAGCATTCCATATTCTCGCTAGTTGTCCATAATTTGGAAGAGGTTAGACTTGGGATAGCTTCCAGATTACGGAAGATTCCACATTCCACATTCCCGCCAGTGGAAATGGTTAGACTTGGGGCAGCTTCCAGATTATGGACAGTCCGGACTTGGAAGTGCGTCTTTTGGAAGCATTCCATATTCTCGCCTGTTAGTACGTAACTTGGAAGCATTCCATATTCTCGCCTATTAATGTATAACTTGGAAGCATTCCATATTCTCGCCTGTTAGTACGTAACTTGGAAGCATTCCATATTCTCGCCTGTTAGTACATAACTTGGAAGTGCGTCACTTGGAAGCATTCCATATTCTCGCCTGTTAGTACATAACTTGGAAGTGCATCTTTTGGAAGCATTCCATATTCTCGCTTATTAGTACATAATTTGGAAGCATTCCATATTCTCGCCTGTTAGTACGTAACTTGGAAGTGCGTAACTTGGAAGCATTCCATATTCTCGCTTATTAGTACATAACTTGGAAGCATTCCATATTCTCGCTTATTAGTACGTAACTTAGAAGCATTCTATATTCTCGCTTATTAATACGTAACTTGGAAGCATTCCATATTCTCGCTTATTAGTACATAACTTGGAAGCATTCCATATTATCGCCTGTTAGTACGTAACTTGGAAGCATTCCATATTCTCGCTTATTAGTATGTAACTTGGAAGCATTCCATATTATCGCCTGTTAGTACGTAACTTGGAAGCATTTCATATTCTCGCTTATTAGTACATAACTTGGAAGCATTCCATATTCTCGCCTATTAATGTATAACTTGGAAGCATTCCATATTGTCGCTTATTAGTATGTAACTTGGAATCATTCCATATTCTCGCCTGTTATTACATAACTTGGAAGCATTCCATATTCTCGCCTGTTAGTACGTAACTTGGAAGTGCGTCTTTTGGAAGCATTCCATATTCTCGCTTATTAGTACATAACTTGGAAGCATTCTACATTCTCGCTTATTAGTACGTAACTTGGAAGCATTCCATATTCTCGCCTGTTATTACGTAACTTGGAAGCATTCCATATTCTCGCTTATTAGTATGTAACTTGGAATTAACATGAATGGTGCGAATGTGGAATATTCCACATTGCGTCTATTAAGCCATTGTCTCCCGCCCACGGCCCCCGCCCACCACATGACATCCTGTGTTAACAGAAAGTGTGCTGCAGAAGGTGGACTGAGGAGCCAGGTGACTGTCTGGAGCACGCTGGTGTTGTGTGTGGCTGAAGACACAGGTAAGTGGCCATTTGTGGTGTCGAAAGTGGCATTTCTCTATGTTGTGTGCTGATTGAGGCAGGTTGTGTTTTGTTTCTGCTATGTTTGAAGGCTTTTCCGAGCATTTTGCGAGTTGATTAGCAAGCTAATGCTAGTGCAATAGATAGGAATTTGGAAGCACATGGTTTGCTTCCACATTTTGGACAGTCTGTTGCTTCCACATTGTGGACAGTCTTTTGGTTTTCAGGGCTGAGGTCGCCTGGATTCTGAGGAAGGAAGATGGTAAGTAGACCCCAACGGTGGTTTATAATTTGTTTTAGAAGACACCTGCTGCTTAGTTGTCTGCCTGTTTTCCATCCATCGCATGCAGCCTCCACCATCGAGGCTGTGCGGGTTGTGCTACCGCAGCTATGTGAGGCTTAAACCACACCTGGAGTCTGCTCACACGATCCCCAACAGTGTGGAGTTTCAGCTCCTTCTAAAATATGGGAATGCACGGTAAGATGACGTGATGATTGATGATGTGTGTTGGCTGTGCTTTTGTGACAAGGGGGCCGGGGGGGGGGGGGGGTGGGCGGGCTTCGTTTACAATCCAGAGTTGGGTTTGGGGCAGCTTCCATAATCTAGAACACTCCGCCCTTTCACATTCCCGCCAGTGGGTTAGGGTTAGACTTGGAAGCATTCCATATTCTCGCCTGTTAGTACATAACTTGGAAGTGCGTCTTTTGGAAGCATTCCATATTCTTGCCTATCAGCATACAAATTGGAAGTTTGGGAATAATGACCTTTTTGTCTTTGCTGTAGAACGTCAAATCCGTTGGACTGCCCCATTTGCATGAAGGAACGCCTGGTCCGCCTGGACAAACATCTGCAGGATGCGCACCAGCTCTCAACTCCTGGTGTAAGTGTATACGTGTGGTTGGTCTGGGTCTGGGTCTAGCTCTTACGAGGTGTAGAGGAGCCAATTGTTAAACAGCTCTGGCCATTTTTAACAGGAACGAGAACCCCTAGTGACGCAGGCGAGGAGGGTTGTTATCGCGAAGGAATTTGCGGAACTTCGCTCCCACGGGCCCTACCCGCCATTGGTCTCCACACTTGGGGCTCTCAGCGAGCCAGGTAAGGGCTGTCTGCCTTCCCTCCCAGGTGGGGTACGGGGTGAGGGAACGGCAGTGTCCCAAAATCATGCGTGTGCTCATCTTGTTTTGTCCTCCAGAGGACGTCGAGGATGTCGAGATGTATCCAGATCCCCCCGAATCTTCTGGACAGCCGGTCCCTCCCCCAACTCCCGATAAGAGAACACCGCAGGCCCGCCCTGCTCCCGCTGCCCAAAGCAACGGTGGCAAGGAGGCGGAGATGGAGGAGGAGGAGATGGAGATGGAGGAGCAGGAGCAGGAGCAGGAGGAGGCGGCAGAAGAGTGGGTGGTGGAGGAGGAGGAGGAAGAAGGGGTGGCAGAGGGGGAGGAGGAGGAGGAAGAAGGGGTGGCAGAGGGGGAGGAGGAGGAGGAGGAGCTGAAGGGGGAGGAGGCTCCACCGTCCGTCCGGGCCTGGTCAGGTGGGGTGTCTACTAGGAGGTCTACTTTTCAACTCCAGCTTCCTATTGAAAACAACAACGAGCGGCCCTGCAGGTGCGCTAAAATCCTCAGTCGGTTGGTAGCACTGGAAGGTGAGGTGGCAATGGCCAAGAAGGAAGCGGCAGCAGCCATGGCGGTTGCCATGGCAGCCAAGGCAGAGGCAGCCTCGGCGGCGGTGGCATCGCCTGCGGCGTCAGCGGGGGGGCAGCATCCCACTCCCGTGGTTTTGGGGACGCCAGGGAAGCAGCCCGGGCGGGAGTCGCTGCAGACGACACCCAAATCGGCCGCAAAGGGAGAGCATTTTCGCAAGCTTCTCAAGAAAGGGACTCTGTATGGTAGGTAGGCGGTTTGTTTGTTTGTGTGTTTAGGTGGGGGGTGGGTTAGACTTGGGGCAGCTTCCAGATTATGGAAGATTCCACATTCCACATTCCCGCCAGTGGGTTAGGGTTAGACTTGGGGCAGCTTCCAGGTTATGGACAGTTTGGACCTGGAAGTGCGTCTTTTGGAAGCATTCCATATTCTCGCTTATTAGTATGTAACTTGGAAGCATTCCATATTCTCGCTTATTAGTATACAAATTGGAAGCATTCCATATTCTCGTCTGTTAGTACGTAACTTGGAAGTGCGTAACTTGGAAGCATTCCATATTCTCGCCTATTAGTGTATAACTTGGAAGCATTCCATATTCTCGCTTATTAGTATGTAACTTGGAAGCATTCCATATTCTCGCTTATTAGTACATAACTTGGAAGCATTCCATATTCTCGTCTGTTAGTACGTAACTTGGAAGTGCGTAACTTGGAAGCATTCCATATTCTCGCCTATTAGTGTATAACTTGGAAGCATTCCATATTCTCGCCTGTTAGTACGTAACTTGGAAGTGCGTAACTTGGAAGCATTCCATATTCTCGCCTGTTAGTACGTAACTTGGAAGCATTCCATATTCTCGCATATTAATGTATAACTTGGAAGCATTCCATATTCTCGCCTGTTAGTACGTAACTTGGAAGTGCGTAACTTGGAAGCATTCCATATTCTCGACTTTTAGTACATAACTTGGAAGTGCGTCTTTTGGAAGCATTCCATATTCTCGCCTATTAGTATACAAATTGTAAGTGCATGATTTGGATGATTGCATGATTCCTTCTTTTTTTGGTTCTTGTCCCCTCCCACTGCAGAACGGGTCATCGAGGACTTCAGGGCATTTAGGCTGGGACCGCGGAATGGTCGGAAAGACCTTGATAACGCAAAGCAGATTGCCACTCACTGTCTCCGCTTTTGCGCTTACATGGTGGGCGGAATGACCGAAAGTTCGACCAGGGATGACTTGCGGTTTTTAGCCCGCACGGACAAGCTGAGGAAGTAAGTTTGTATGGGTTCCTCCTCCTTTGCAAAGTGTCACTACTCTCTCTCTCTCTCTCTCTCTCTCTCTCTCTCACCGCTCACCATGTGCCTCCCTGCCTCTTCCCGCAGCTTTCCTGCTTACTTGAAGAGTAAGGGCTATGAGCCCACCACCATCAGGAACATGATGATCAATGTGGTCAACTTCTACAAACACGTGGAGCATGCCTTCCTGAAGCTAAGTAAGCTCAAGAGCGAGGACATCGGCAGGGTCCTGTACGAGCTCAAAAGGCTCCTGGCAGAGATCCGCAGGGATGTGGTGGTTCGCCAACAGAAGGTCAAGCAGAAAAAGACTCGTGAGTTATGTTTATGTTTTTTTGGGACCTTCCAAATTCCTTTCAAAACCAAAGAACCGTACCACTTTTGGCAGGGGCTAATCCTCCTCCCATCTCCGCAGTCACCCAGCTGGATTCAGAGCAAGAGCTTAATTTCCTAAGCACTGCCAGGAGAAGAATCCAGCAGCTGCTGGGTAAGTGGACCTCCTCGGCGGCAGTGCACATGTTTTTAACCTACCTACCTGCCGCTGATGTTTTGTGTGTGTGTGCGTTTCTAGATGTCTTGGCCACCGGCAAAGTTTCGCCTAACCATGACCATTCCATGTTGATGGGCTACCTGATGGGATACCTCTGCATAATCAGTGGCCACAGATCGGTGGTGCTCACAAGCTTGCTTAAGGAGCATGTGGCTAATGCAGACATCTGGATGGATGGCAGTCGATACCAGGTCCTGGTGAGTACTGTGAGGGGGGGGGGAAGCTTGGAAGCATTCCATATTCTCGCTTATTAGTATGTAACTTGGAAGTGCGTAATTTGGAAGCATTCCATATTCTCGCCTGTTAGTACATAACTTGGAAGTGCGTAATTTGGAAGCATTCCATATTCTCGCCTGTTAGTATGTAACTTGGAAGTGCGTAATTTGGAAGCATTCCATATTCTCGCCTGTTAGTACGTAACTTGGAAGTGCGTCTTTTGGAAGCATTCCATATTCTCGCTTATTAGTACGTAACTTGGAAGCATTCCATATTCTCGCCTGTTATTACGTAACTTGGAAGCATTCCATATTCTCGCTAGTTGTCCATAATTTGGAAGAGGTTATACTTGGGGCAGCTTCCAGATTATGGACAGTCTGGATTTGGAAGTGCGTCTTTTGGAAGCATTCCATATTCTCGCTTATTAGTATGTAACTTGGAAGCATTCCATATTCTCGCCTATTAGTGTATAACTTTGAAGCATTCCATATTCTCGCCAATTAGTATACAATTCGGGAGGTCTTTGACAGTGGATCCTTTCTTACTTCCTTCCTTCCTTCCTTCTTTCACAGGTGGATGAGCATAAGACTGTAAAGACCTTCGGCCAGGCATCGCTGGTGCTCAATGCTAAGGAATTCAGCTGGCTGCGGCAGCTGTATGATGGCAACTGCTGTGTGAAAGGAAAAAGCAGCAGGAACATCTTCCACACTTTTCTTGGGAGCAGCATCACCAAGCCTTTGAAATTTCTGCACCTGGCCTGGACGGACGCAGGGCTCCGGGGGCCGATCACTTTCAATATGATCCGCAGCAGCGTGTCCACTCAGGCCGAGAGGCACCTCTCTGAGACAGAGAGGAGAAAAGTTGCCCTGTCGATGTGCCACGACCCTTCAACCGCAGAAAAGTTTTACGTCTCCCTTCCCACCAGAGACGTGGCCTACAAAAACAGGAAGCTGCGGATGAAAGCGCTGATGCACGAAAAACGCAAGGCCCGAGCAAAGCCCAATCCCCTCGAGGAAGAGTCTTCCTATTCCCTCACCTCAGAGAGCAGCGAGGAAGACAAGGAGCCTGTGTATGACGACAGGCCAGAAACCACCTCGCTGTCTTCAGAGGAGGAGCTCATGCGCAAAACTCAGACCCGGCTGAAGAAAAGGTTCTTCTTCCCCTCGGGTGCCAAGCGTAAATTGGAAAGCGTCGGTGGCCCTGAGATAATTTCCCCTTCGAAAATACATGTAACAGTTGAAAGGCTGAATCCCATCGTCGCACAACAATACCAAGGCAAGTGGAGCATCACTGTTGACGTGCCAAAGAACGAGACGGGGGTGGCATCTTTACATCAGCCGGGGACCACCGAGGGAACCCCAAGTGCCAAAGCCAAGCCAAGGCCTGAAGAGGGTGCACCGGATGGTGCTCCGGCAGCAGGCCCAGCAGCAGCCGGGGCAGCAGCAGGCGCAGCTGCTGAGCCCGCTTCTCCGCCCGCTTCTCCGCCCAGACCTGGGACCAGGTCCTCCCGCCGGAGTCTTCTGCAGGCCGGCATAGAAGCCCAAATTTCCAGCTCAGGAGGGGAAGATGAATCCAAGGCCCTGGACCCCCTCTCTGCTGTGTTCTTGCCGTGGTCAGTAAACTCTCAAGTCCTTTTGGAAACGCAGATGTCCAATGATGTCCAGGAGTCCCAGAATGGAGCGGCGGCTTCTCCGCCCGCTTCTCCGCCTGCTTCTCCGCCCAGACCTGGGACCAGGTCCTCCCGCCGGGGTCTTCTGCAGGCCGGCATAGAAGCCCAAATTTCCAGCTCAGGAGGGGAAGATGAATCCAAGGCCCTGGACCCCCTCTCTGCTGTGTTCTTGCCGTGGTCAGGCAACTCTCAAGTCCTTTTGGAAACGCAGATGTCCAATGATGTCCAGGAGTCCCAGAATGGAGCGGCGGCTTCTCCGCCCGCTTCTCCACCCAGACCTGGGACCAGGTCTTCTCGCCGGGGTCTTCTGCAGGCCGGCATAGAAGCCCAAATTTCCAGCTCAGGAGGGGAAGATGAATCCAAGGCCCTGGACCCCCTCTCTGCTGTGTTCTTGCCGTGGTCAGGCAACTCTCAAGTCCTTTTGGAAACGCAGATGTCCAATGATGTCCAGGAGTCCCAGAATGGAGCGGCGGCTTCTCTGCCCACTTCTCCGCCTGCTTCTCGGCCTAGACCTGGGACCAGGTCCTCCCGCCGGGGTCTTCTGCAGGCCGGCATAGAAGCCCAAATTTCCAGCTCAGGAGGGGAAGATGAATCCAAGGCCCTGGACACGCTCGCTGCTGTGTTCTTGCCGTGCTCAGGCAACTCTCAAGTTCTTTGGGAAACGCAGATGTCCAATGGTGTCCAGGAGTCCCAGAATGGAGCGGCGGCAGGCAATAATCCCACCTCTAGCCTGTAGGTTCAGCTGACCCTGGGTCAAGAAGAGGCCCCTCTTGTTCTTAAAGCACAATTAAATTTTTTTGGCAAAGGCATGTATGTGTTGGTTCCAGTTGTTGTTGCTCTGGGGGGGGGGGGGGGGGGTAGCTATACTTGTGGTAGCTTCCAGAATCTAGAAGACTCCGCCATTCCACATTCTTGCCAGTGAAAAGGTTAGACTTGGGGCAGCTTCCAGATTATGGATGATTCCACATTCCACATTTTCGCCTGTAAGCGACTACACGTTTCAACTCCCGCTTCCAATTTGTATACTAATAAGCGAGAATATGGAATGCTTCCAAAAGACGCACTTCCAAGTTATGTACTAACAGGCGAGAATATGGAATGCTTCCAAGTTATGTACTAATAAGCGAGAATATGGAATGCTTCCAAAAGACGCACTTCCAAGTTATGTACTAACAGGCGAGAATATGGAATGCTTCCAAATTACGCACTTCCAAGTTATGTACTAACAGGCGAGAATATGGAATGCTTCCAAGTTACGCACTTCCAAGTTATGTACTAACAGGCGAGAATATGGAATGCTTCCAAGTTATGTACTAATAAGCGAGAATATGGAATGCTTCCAAAAGACGCACTTCCAAGTTATGTACTAACAGGCGAGAATATGGAATGCTTCCAAATTACGCACTTCCAAGTTATGTACTAACAGGCGAGAATATGGAATGCTTCCAAGTTACGCACTTCCAAGTTACGTACTAACAGGCGAGAATATGGAATGCTTCCAAGTTACATACTAATAAGCGAGAATATGGAGTGCTTCCAAGTAACGTACTAATAAGCGAGAATATGGAATGCTTCCAAGTTACATACTAATAAGCGAGAATATGGAATGCTTCCAAAAGACGTACTAATAGGCGAGAAACTGGAATTCCAAATCCATGGATTTTTCAAAAACCTTTATTTTGTCATGTCTGCCACAAAACAGTTTGCCCTCTGGAATACAACATAGGAAAAGTATACACGTCGTGCACACCCATCACAATGAAAAAACAAAAGAGACAGTGAACACAGGTCCTAGGCGGTCTGGCTCCTGTGGGACTACCACGTCTTGGGGTTTGTTTGCCACCACCACATTTCCACTTCTTTCCAAGAGAGGCTTGGGCCGTCCGGCACTTGGCCTCTTGTCATAAGTGTCCGGGGGAACCTCGGCCGGGGGAGGCTGAGGCCAAGGAGTAGCACTCGGTTTGGGAGTTTCTGCGACTGGGCGCACAACGCCGCCTATGCTCTGCACAGTGAAGCCTATACTGCTGCCCCCCTTCTCTTTGACATTCTTCCTGGATGGAAACAAGCACAAAAGTCCGAAAAGTAAGGTGGCGACCTTGGTTGACAGAAGAGACACAAACAGAAACATTGTTCCCCACATCTCGGACAGAGAATCCCCACCTGTGGTATGGGACCTCGCGACTGATGCGTGGACAGGAGGGCTCTTCAGGCTGCCATTTTTCCCACTGTTGGACGGGGATGTCACGCAAGACTCTGGGCCGCAATTTCGGCTGCACAGGAGACGAAAGCAGTAACAGAAATGAACGAGCTGTGTCAAAGTTAGCCTGCAATGCAATCAGGTGGCGCCATGCAATCTACTCACCATCTTGGGTGGAAAAGCACTCACAGGCCACACACCAGGCACCACCTGGAAAATAAATGCAACAGGCGTGAATGTGGAAGCAGACAATCTGCTTCCAAATTCCTATCTATTGCACTAGCATTAGCTCGCTAATTAGCATCGTTTCGAACGCTGGCAAAAGTCAAAGCCAAACAAATAAATACACCACATCTTTAGTGTCCAAAGGGGAAACGTGACTAACGCTTGTCGGGGTGACCCATGTTGACTTACCTGCACCGTCTTTCTACTGCAGTCTTTAAACAAAGCGCTGAAGAGGAACGTGCCTTGTGTGCATCTGCCAAGCTCGTATTTTGCTGCTGAATGGGCCGACTTCCTGTTGACACAGGAAGTTAAAAACTTGACCTCTGGCAAAAGGTGAGAATGTGGAATGCTTCCAAGTTACGTACTAACAGGCGAGAATTTGGAATGCTTCCAAGTGACGCACTTCCAAGTTACGTACTAACAGACGAGAATATGGAATGCTTCCAAGTTATACATTAATAGGCGAGAATATGGAATGCTTCCAAAAGACGCACTTCCAAGTTATGTACTTATAAGCAAGAATATGGAATGCTTCCAAGTGTCGCACTTCCATGTCCGGACTGTCCATAATCTGGAAGCTGCCCCAAGTCTAACCTCTCCCGCCAGTGGGAGAGGTTATACTTGGGGCAGCTTCCAGATTATGGACAGTCTGGACTTGGAAGTGCTTCTTTTGGAAGCATTCCATATTCTCGCTTATTAGTATGTAACTTGGAAGCATTCTATATTCTCGCTTATTAGTATACAAATTGGAAGCGGGAGTTGAAACGTGGAATCGCTTACAGGCGAAAATGTGGAATCTTCCTCATTCTCACCTTTTGCCTAATGTCAACTTTTGAACTTCCTGTTGTGTCAACAGGAGCTGTTGACACAACAGGAAGTTGCCAAAACGAGTGGGGAAAACACGGTTGACAGCTGCATATGAAGCAAACTCCTAGCTGATGCTCGCAGGAGGAGCAGCAAAAGGTGCAGGTAAGTCACAGTCAGTCTCTCCGGTAACCATTTATTTGTATTGGTTTTGATTTTGTCCAATGTTTGTGACGACGCTAATTAGCATGCTAATGCTAGCGCAATAGATCAGAATTTGGAAGCACATGGTCTGCTTCCAGATTTACACCTATTACATTTGCTTTTCAGGCCTGGGTGCTTTTTCCATCTGAGATGAGCAAGGTAAGTACACAAGGTCATCCAATCGATTGTACGCTAACTTTGATGGATGCAGCTTGTCTTTCCTGTCATTCCTCTGTTCTCCATACACAGTCCGAGGACAGCTGTGAGACCAGCCCTATCACCCCTGATGAAGCAGGATTTGATGTCTCAATCCAACATGGATCAATAAAGTAAAAGATATCCAGATGTCATATTTTTGTACTTTGTGGGCCCGTTTGTCTGTCATGTGCTGCTGATGGCTAAAATTTGACACCTATTTTCCTTTGATCCATCCAGGGTCCAGCTCAGTGATATCGAGCCCGGCAGTAGAATCTTCGTGAGGGAAACCGAGATCGATTGCCCCCCCCCACCCTCCCCCAATCCACACCACTTCCAACCACCCTTCCTACCCTACTGTCCAACTCCTCGACTCCTCCATCCCCCCCGTCGCTGCAGCTCCTTCACCCCCCACCAACCTACACCACCGGCACCCCCACCCTCCCCCAATCCACACCACTTCCAACCACCCTTCCTACCCTACTGTCCAACCCCTCGACTCCTCCATCCCCCCCGTAGTGGCAGCTCCTTCACCCCCCACCAACCTACACCACCGGCCCCCCCACCCTCCCCCAATTCACACCACTTCCAACCACCCTTCCTACCCTACTGTCCAACCCCTCGACTCCTCCATCCCCCCCGTAGCGGCAGCTCCTTCACCCCCCACCAACCTACACCACCGGCCCCCCCACCCTCCCCCAATTCACACCACTTCCAACCACCCTTCCTACCCTACTGTCCAACCCCTCGACTCCTCCATCCCCCCCGTAGCGGCAGCTCCTTCACCCCCCACCAACCTACACCACCGGCCCCCCCACCCTCCCCCAATCCACACCACTTCCAACCACCCTTCCTACCCTACTGTCCAACCCCTCGACTCCTCCATCCCCCCCGTCGCGGCAGCTCCTTCTCCCCCCACCAACCTACACCACCGGGGAATGTTCACAGGAAAAAAGGGTTGGTTGTGCTGCCGACAAGACATGAGGGTCAGGCGCCTGAATCCAGACGCTCTGGTACCTCCACTGGACGTAGATGTAGTCACTGTTGTGTTCTATCATAGGTATGTTCGATGGATTGCCTTGAAGTCTTTTACTGTTTTTGACGACAGAGGTTTTTAGCACAGGAAAAGTTGAATCAACCTTGCGTGTTCTAAAGCAATAAAAATTTTGCAAAAGTCCTTTGCTGGTCATTATTGCCGCCTCGTAGCTATACTTGTGGTAGCTTCCAGAATCTAGAAGGCTCCGCCATTCCACATTCTCGCCAGTGAAAACGTTAGACTTGGGGCAGCTTCCAGATTATGGATGCTTCCAAAATCGGTACTTGCAAATTATGAAGTGCAGACTTTGGAAGCATTCCATATTCTCGCTAGTTGTCCATAATTTGGAAGAGATTAGATTTGGGGCAGTTTCCAGATTACGGAAGAGTCCACATTCCACATTCCCGCCAGTGGAAATGGTTAGACTTGGGGTAGCTTCCAGATTATGGACAGTCCGGACTTGGAAGTGCGTCTTTTGGAAGCATTCCATATTCTCGCTTATTAGTACGTAACTTGGAAGCATTCCATATTCTCGCCTGTTATTACGTAACTTGGAAGCATTCCATATTCTCGCTAGTTGTCCATAATTTGGAAGAGGTTATACTTGGGGCAGCTTCCAGATTATGGACAGTCTGGATTTGGAAGTGCGTCTTTTGGAAGTATTCCATATTTTCGCTTATTAGTACGTAACTTGGAAGCCTTCCATATTCTCGCTTATTAGTACGTAACTTGGAAGCATTCCATATTCTCGCCTGTTATTACGTAACTTGGAAGCATTCCAAATTCTCGCTAGTTGTCCATAATTTGGAAGAGGTTAGACTTGGGGCAGCTTCCAGATTATGGACGGTCTGGATTTGGAAGTGCGTCTTTTGGAAGCATTCCACAGAATGGATATTTGCTCGTTCCATGCGCCACCTGGTGTTTGTGAAAAATGGTATATTGCACTTTCGTCGTCGGATCCGGGCGAGCTTGGGGTCAAAAAATCGAGCGAGGCGCGTTGGTAATTTAGGTGCACTTCGCATAATTTTCTGAGGCCTGTGGGCGGAGCTAAAGGGCAAATACCTAATGGGGAATTTGGCTCCGGGTTAGGGTTAGGGTTAGGGATGAAAGCACATTGGAGAAGGAGATATTCTTGAATAACTTTTTTTCTGAAGGTCGTAGAGACTTGGAAAGTGGTTTCTATTGAACTAATGTGGGTCCTGCGGATCGATTGGTGCCATCCCCGAGCTCCTACGACCTTCGGAAGGGGTCGAAGTAGCAAATGGCCGAAAACCCGAGGAGATATTCTTGAATAACTTTTTTTGTGAAGGTCGTAGAGAGTGGGAGAGGGCATTTGTTTCTGGCAAGTGGGGTATTGCGCATCGATTGGTACCATTTTCGAGCTTCTACGACCTTCGGAAGGGGTCGAACGCCCAAATCCCCAAAAGTGGGCGGGGCTAGTTGGGAATTTCTGATTTCTGGTGGAATTTCTGTGGATCTTACCTGCATTCTTACCTTTCAGGCTGAATGAAGAGGGGCCTGATGTGTGTCCAGACCACTGGCTCCTTGGCCCCCCATGATTGGGCCCCCAGAAGAGCTCCTGTGCCCCATACACCGCACGGCCCAAGGAGATGCTTCACTGTCATTCTTCCAAGCGACTGATTTTGGATTTCTCCAAGATTTGTCTAATGAGCTGTTTGATCTGTGGGGCACTTGTCTTGTGTGTGAGTTCACCTTGGTCATGGTTTTTCCTGAATTTAGGGTTTTGAATTTGATGTGATCAAATGATATTTCTGAGGAGAATTCTCTGTTGGGATGGTGAATATCCTCTAATTTTGAGTTTTGGTATCTTCTATGCCGAGATATTTGAGAGAAACGGGATTGTAATTAGGCAGCCTCATTAGCATAGCCTGCTGAGGAGATATTCTAGAATAACTTTTGCTGTGAAGGTCGTAGAGACTTGGAAAGGGCGTCTGTCTCTACTAAATGGGGTACTGCGGATCGATTGGTACCATCCCCGAGCTTCTAGGACCTTGGGAAGGGGTCGAACGAGCGAATCTCAAAAGTGGGCGGGGTTAGGTTTAGGCAAGGGGTGGTGTGGTTAGGGTAAGGGTCTAAGGAACCTGACTAGGCATAGAATCGAAGTCCAGAACCTCTGAATAAGAAAGTCGCTAAAACAGCTAGGGTTAAGGTAAGGGATTAGGGATGAAAGCACATTGGGTTAGGGTTAGGGTTAGGGTTAGGATTAGGGATGAAAGCACATTGGAGAAGGAGATATTCTTGAATAACTTTTTTTCTGAAGGTCGTAGAGACTTGGAAAGTGGTTTCTATTGAACTAATGTGGGTCCTGCGGATCGATTGGTGCCATCCCCGAGCTCCTACGACCTTCGGAAGGGGTCGAAGTAGCAAATGGCCGAAAACCCGAGGAGATATTCTTGAATAACTTTTTTTGTGAAGGTCGTAGAGAGTGGGAGAGGGCATTTGTTTCTGGCAAGTGGGGTATTGCGCATCGATTGGTACCATTTTCGAGCTTCTACGACCTTCGGAAGGGGTCGAACGCCCAAATCCCCAAAAGTGGGCGGGGCTAGTTGGGAATTTCTGATTTCTGGTGGAATTTCTGTGGATCTTACCTGCATTCTTACCTTTCAGGCTGAATGAAGAGGGGCCTGATGTGTGTCCAGACCACTGCCTCCTTGGCCCCCCATGATTGGGCCCCCAGAAGAGATGATTGGGCCCCCAGAAGAGCTCCTGTGCCCCATACACCGCACGGCCCAAGGAGATGCTTCACTCTCATTCTTCCAAGCGACTGATTTTGGATTTCTCCAAGATTTGTCTAATGAGCTGTTTGATCTGTGGGGCACTTGTCTTGTGTGTGAGTTCACCTTGGTCATGGTTTTTCCTGAATTTAGGGTTTTGAATTTGATGTGATAAAATGACATTTCTGAGGAGAATTCTCTCTTGGGATGGTAAATATCCTGTAATTTTGAGTTTTGGTGTCTTCTATGCCGAGATATTTGAGTGAAACGGGATTGTAATTAGGCAGCCTCATTAGCATAGCCTGCTGAGGAGATATTCTGGAATAACTTTTGCTGTGAAGGTCGTAGAGACTTGGAAAGGGCGTCTGTCTCTACTAAATGGGGTACTGCGGATCGATTGGTACCATCGCCGAGCTTCTAGGACCTTGGGAAGGGGTCGAACGAGCGAATCTGAAAAGTGGGCGGGGTTAGGTTTAGGCAAGGGGTGGTGTGGTTAGGGTAAGGGTCTAAGGAACCTGACTAGGCATAGAATCGAAGTCCAGAACCTCTGAATAAGAAAGTCGCTAAAACAGCTAGGGTTAAGGTAAGGATTAGGGATGAAAGCACATTGGAGAAGGAGATATTCTTGAATAACTTTTTTTCTGAAGGTCGTAGAGACTTGGAAAGTGGTTTCTATTGAACTAATGTGGGTTAGGGTTAGGTTTTTGAAGTTATCTCGATGACTCCCCCCGCTTCATCCAACGACTGGGCGGTTTGGAATAGGGAGCCAAAGGCAATGCACTGGCCGACGCACGTCATCAATACTCTCCTTTCTTCACATATCCCCTTTACCGAATTGGTTTTAAACCGTAGTTTCAGTGTACTTGCTTTTGTATTGTTTTTTTAGGTTTGGTCTTTAGATGAAAGTGATTTTTTATTTATTTGATAGGCTTTGGTTTTTCTTTTTTGTCCTGTATTAAAGTTTATTAAGGAGTTGTTTTGACTCCATGTCTTTGTATTGTTTTGTTTGTAAAAAACAATTTGGACTATTTTTAGCTATTTTGTGTTTTTCTAAATCTATATATTAGGTGACACATCATCAGTAGTGTACCTCAGGGTCATTGGATGTTTCGGCCATTACCACCAGACACCCTCTCCCAAGGAAGGCCCCGCCGGGGTTGATCAAACCCCAGGGTGTGTCCCACTAAGTTTAGAGTAATCTAAATCTAAGGTATTTTTAGAAAGGATTCTTGTTTGTCGCTTTTTAGGGATTAAGGTCATATAAAGTGGTTAGATTTAGGGTTAGGTTTAGGATTGGGGACAAGTGGTTAGGTTTAGGCGTAGGGTTGAGTGGTTAGGGTTAGGGTTTAGGATCCTGTCCAGGTCTAGAGTTTAAGTGGTTTAGGGTTAGGTTTAGGGCTAGGGTTAGAGATTTAGGTTTAGGTCTGGGTTAAAATGGTTAGGGTTAGTATTTAAGGTCATGTCTACGTCTAAATGAAAGCTGTTTAAGGTTGGGTTAAGGTTAGTGGTTAATGTTTTAGGGTTAGGGTTAGGGTTAGGGTTAGGGTTAGGGATGAAAGGGTTAGGGTTAGGGTTAGGGTTAGGGTTAGGTTAGGGTTAGGGTTAGGGTTAGGGTTGGGTTTGGGTTTGGATTCAGGGTTCATGATTATGATTTGTTTGCACTGGCCTATTGATCTGTTGAGTAGTGGTGACAAGGTTGGAAGAGCTCCGCTCCCTCTAACGGGGGACCAGGGTATGATCCCCAGGCAGAGCACGTCTGCAAGGACCACGGGACAGAGAAAGGGTAAATAAAGTTGCTGCCTGGGTTGGAGTAATAATGGGCGTCATTCTGTCTGAATAATTTATGGAAGGACAAATAAATAAAAGTAAAATAAAAGACTAGGTGGACGCGGTTAGGGATTAATTTTAACTATGAAAGTGATTTTATTTTATACTGTAATATCATATATTAGTGAATAGAATAGAAAATGGGGATTTATGAAACCAAAAATGTAAAATGAATAGTAGCGTAGTGGCAGAGATGACGCCCCTGGTCCAAAGAACCCTTGATCGATTCCCCCCGAGGCATGTGTGTTAAAGTGGTGCCTTGGGGGGCCTGAGTGGACCCAGGCAGCATGGGTAGCCATAGAGGGGAGAAAAACCAAAAAGGGGGGGGGAAAAACGAACGGGGGAGCTGAGAAGGAAGACTACATGAGCGAGAAATTTGAACGGATTGTCGGGTGGGTGTCCTATGAGTATGATTAGTTATCGTTGAGGCCTGCTGGCGTGATTGTGCCTAACTTAAAAATCCATAATTTTTCGGCCCTCTTTCTCTGCCCAATGGTCCAATGGTCTTCAGATTCCAGACCGGAAATTATGAGGTTATTGACGGAGTGGAGCTGAAAGTGGTTAATGAGGGGGGTGGTCAACTTGCCTTCCCCAATGTTATATATGTGTTGTTTTAGTCGGGTGAGTATGGAATGTTTTGTTTCGCCGATATAATGTTTATTGCAGGTGATGCATGTAATGATGTAAATGACGTTGGTGGTGTGGAGTGTAAATGTGCCTAATGTGGGAAATGCTGTATTGCTGTGAAGGTTTGAGATAAATTTTCTGTTCTTATAGTGTGTGTGGTATTGGGTTTGTGTTGGTGGTTTGTTATCTGAATATTTAGAACGTATTAGTAAACTGTGGAGGTTTTTGTTTTTCCTGTACGCTGATATGGTGATGTGATTTTTGAAAGCCGGCTGTAGGGTTTGAGTATGGATGAAGTTCTGTTTGATGATGTTATGTAGTCCTTTGATTTTGTGTGAGAAGGTAGATATGAATGGTACCGGGACCTGGGGTGGAGCAATACGGGGAATGGAACGAGTAGGAGCGAGAGACGCCAAAGTGCTGGTCTTGATTTGGCGGAGGAAGCGTTTAGAATAGCCCCTAGATCTGAGACTAAAAAACAGGATGGAAATGGAAGAATGCAGGTCTATTACACGGGATGATATTCTATAAAAACGGATGATTTGTGATTTAATAATGCCTTTAAATGTATGTTTCGGATGGTAGCTAGTTTTATGAAGAAGGGCGTGTGTGTCTGTTGTTTTAAAGTAAACCTTGGTAAGTAGTTTTGAGTATGACAAATTATTTGCCCGGTCAAAAAAAACAGTTGTATCTAAAAAATTAACTTGTAATGGATCTATGATGTACTTAACCTTAATGGACGGGTGGTGGCTATTCAATGTGTCAATGAAATCAGAAAATAAAGAAATGTCGTGTTGCCATATTCCAAAAATGTCATCTAAAAATCTGAGGTAGGTGAGGGGTTTATGGGTGCACTTGGCTAATGCCTCTCGCTCCCACTCGCTCAGGTAAATATTAGCGTATGACGGGGCGTATCGTTGGCCCATGGCTGTTCCGTGGATTTGCAGGAATTGTTTGTTATTGAATGAAAAGTCGTTATTGTTGAGGCAGATGGTAAGAAGTTGAATAATTGCATTGTCCGGTCTATTGTTGTCGGGGTTGTTATTGAAAGTGGATATGATAGCCTTGATACCGATTTGTGTATTGATATTTGTGTACAAACTGTCTATGTCTATTGTAAATAAATGAGACTGATTTGGAACAACCATGGGCCGGATAGTATCTATAAAATGATAAGTGTCCTTGATGTAGCTTGGATGTTTATTGGAAAGGGGTCCTAGGAAGTGTTCGATGTATTCTGAAATATGGTATGATGTACTATTACAATCTGAGACTATTGGTCTGCCGGGAGGAACCTCATAGGGAATGGTCCATGATGGGGGTTCCTTGTGGATTTTGGGTAAAAGATAGAACTGTCGGGGGCGGGGTTGGTCGGGGCCAAACAGGTAGATTTTTTGCTTGTGGTTAATGGTTTTATTGTCATATAAAGATTGTATAATGCTACGAAGAAGTGGTTGAGTTTGACCTTGTAGGTCTGACAGAATGGGTTTATAATGTGTGGTGTTTGAGAGTTGTCTGTTTGCCTCCAGTAAATATTGCTGTCTATCCATGATGACTATTTTTGAACCTTTGTCCGCCGGTTTAATGATGATATTAGGATTTTGGATAAGTTCTTCTAAGGCCCTGCGTTCCGGCCCCGAGAGGTTGTCTACAACGTCCCCTGGGGGCCGGTAGTAACGCAGGGCCTGTTTGTTCTTTTGCACCAGGTTTATTGTGGCTATGTGTGATTGAGCCATGGTGGGTTCCCAATTAGACTTGTGAATGAAGGGTGTCTGGATGTGGTCCGGTTTATCATAGAAATGACTGATGATTTTTAACCTTCTGTTATATTGGTGTAAGTCCCTATGAAATTCCTCCCAGTCAAACTGCAACGGGCGTGGGATGAATGAAAGACCCCTTTCCAATAACCGGATCTGATCTAAGGTTGGAGTAAATAATGTGGATAAGTTGAGTATATTTGCCGTAGAGCTCCACCCCAAGTCGACTACAGAGTCAGTATGGGGCACAGGGTTTGAAGTGGCGTTTGTGCCCGGTTTGGGTTTGGGTGGTACTATAAATTTAACTGTTTACACCAATAATCGAAAATGAGTTGGGCAGTAGCCGGCTTCCAATGGATGTTGTCCTTTTCTGTTAAAAAGGTGTCATGAGGGATCTCTGCTAAAAACGGGAAGTAGGTGGCTATTGTGTTGTTAATATATTTCAAATTGTATTGTTGTTTAATGCTGAGATTGTCTGAGAAGTTTATGATAGGAAAGTAGATGTCGGCATTAGGGAAGGCAAGTTGAGCTTGTTTGTAAAGGGATTTTAGCTGTTTGCAGGAAGTCTGCCTGGGGTCCTGGTCTTTATTATTGATCCCAATGGAGAGGACCACTATTTTTGTGTTGGGGTTGGGGACAGTTTTCTCACAGATCTTTAAAAAGTGGTACATGTTGGCCCCCGGGTAACTGTCAAGTTGTAAGTCTGGGTTTTTGTGGGGGGGGATTCTGTTGATGTTTGAATCCCCCAACACCAGGACTGGTCTGCGGCTTTTGAAAGACCAGTCCTGGAGTTTCCGGGTGTGTCGTGCAATGTGTGATGTAGGGTGATAATTACCTGGTGTGGCAATGTATAGTGGTAAGCTGAATGGGGAGGAGGTGGAGGAGGGTCCTGCGGGACTATCGTCGGGGAGTGAAGGTGTGCTGGGTCCCCGAATGGCACCGGTGGGAGGTGGACTTCCGAGGAGGAGTGGTGGTAGGGAGGTCTCAGATACGGTTTCAATGGCATTGTTAGCCTTTAATTGCCCGCTCATCATGTTTGATGACCCTCCCGTTGTGGTTACCGGGGCTCCTCGCTGTTCCATTGCGCCATTCCGGGGACCAGCAACACCTGTGGGTGTAGAAGGGGAAGAGGAAATAGTGTCATGGTTAATTGTGGAGACATTTGAGTTATTCTGAGTGTTTAATGATATGGATTGAAGTTCTAGGGTATTGTTGTGTGTGTCCGGTAACTGATGGATTTGGGCTTCTATTTGTTGTGTCCGTTTTGTAATGGTAGTCGGTGTGTCGGAGGTACTGGAGCTTAGAGGTAGTCGTGTTGTAAGGGAGTTCCGTCTAGTCACTGCCGGTACGATAGGGGAGAGTTTGGGGTATAGTTTTAAGATAGCTCCTGTCTCCTGGGAGACCGGTTCGGGTCCCCAGGAGACTACTTTCTTGCCCCTCACTGTGGGAGGGGTGGAGGTGTTTGGGTCTGGAGGGGTTAGTCTGGAAGTCGGTAGTACAGGTACAGGTGCCCTCGGGGTTTGTCGAGGGCCCTTGTAGTGGTTAGGGTTAGGGTTAGGGTTAGGGTAAGGGTTAGGGTAAGGGTTAGGGTTAGGGTTAGGGTTAGGGTTAGGGTAAGGGTTAGGGTTAGGGTGGGTCGGTAGTCCATTCAGTAGTCTACGTCGTGGTTTGGGTATGGGGTGGTCAGGTAGTGTCGGTTGTAGGGGGGGCCTGGTTTGGGGTACAGGAAGTGTCATCTGTCTGCTGGTCTGATATGGGCGGTCCTGTCTCAATCGTTGGGGTTGAGGTTGTATGCCATCCAGTGTTGTCTGGCACTGGGTGGGGGTGGGGAGAAGTGGTGTCCGGGCCTGTGGAATTAAATAAGGTTGAATTGTAGGGGGTAACTTACTGCTGACTGGTAGTGGTGGGAATTCGTCTTCATCCGATAGTTCCGGGATGGTGGAGAGGGAGCCCTCCAACCTGGTCTTTGTTGTGGTAGAAGGTTTATTATTGTTATTGCTGTTGTTATGTTGCCTATGCCTGTTCAAAATACCTTCCGTTGTTGTTATGGTATCTGGCCGGAGTCTCTGGCCATAACGTTTCCTCGCCCATCCAGAAGCTATTTGAAAGGCTATGGGGTTGTGTGCTGTATGACCGAGGGTATGTATTGTATTTGTGTAATGTTCCTGTAGTATCACCATGTTAGTTCTCATCCAGTTGTCTGTATTGTTTCGAACCTTATGACGTGTGGTGTCTGATGGTGTAGCCGGTTTAATGAAGTCTGTTAATCTGGTTACTTGGCGCATCATTCCGGGTGGGAAAGTGTTGCTAGAAATTGCATAGTCTGTTACCTGTTTGTGGTGTACAGCCTGTATTAGCTGGAATATTTGTTTTGACGCCGTTCGGGTTGCCGGGTCTGGTGCCTGATGTAATGTGTATGTGGGTGTTGTGTCCATGCCTGTTATCCTGCGTGGATTGCCATGTTTGCATAATGATGCTAAGTGCGTGCCTACAGACATCAGGGGTTGTGGGGATGTGTTTGTGTGTGCATGTGTGAGCTGTGGTCTGTGTCCTAAACCACTCGACGGTACGGGCTTCACTCTGTTAAAAGACATTTTGGAAAATCACTGGAGGGAGCTCTTACCCTGATGTTTAGTAGGTGGAGATCTCCCTGGACCCGTAGATGGCGTGGTAGCTTGATAGCTTGTGCCTAGGCCTCGCCTAGCTGGAGCTGGGCTGTTGTTTGGGCTGTGGTCCAGTAGGGTGAGGTTTGGGTGCCTTGGTGTCCTGTTGCCACGTGGGTCTCCCTGGTGGTGTAGGTGGAGGTCTCCTAGGTCCCGTAGTACTCTGCTGACTGCTTGTACCTGGGTCCCCCCTAGGTGGAGCTGGGGTGGCGTTTTTAAGGCAGTAGTCCAGAAGGATGTGGTTTCAGGTGCCTTTGGTGTCCCGCAGCCAGGTGGGTCACCTAATAACAGAAGGGAACTCCGAAAAAAACGTCTCAGTGCAGAGAAGAGCGAGAGGGTTAGGGTTAGGGTTAGGGTTAGGGTTAGGATTAGGGATGAAAGCACATTGGAGAAGGAGATATTCTTGAATAACTTTTTTTCTGAAGGTCGTAGAGACTTGGAAAGTGGTTTCTATTGAACTAATGTGGGTCCTGCGGATCGATTGGTGCCATCCCCGAGCTCCTACGACCTTCGGAAGGGGTCGAAGTAGCAAATGGCCGAAAAGCCGAGGAGATATTCTTGAATAACTTTTTTTGTGAAGGTCGTAGAGAGTGGGAGAGGGCATTTGTTTCTGGCAAGTGGGGTATTGCGCATCGATTGGTACCATTTTCGAGCTTCTACGACCTTCGGAAGGGGTCGAACGCCCAAATCCCCAAAAGTGGGAGGGGCTAGTTCGGAATTTCTGATTTCTGGTGGAATTTGTGTCGATCTTACCTGCATTCTTACCTTTCAGGTTGAACGAAGAGGGGCCTGATGTGTGTCCAGACCACTGCCTCCTTGGCCCCCCATGATTGGGCCCCCAGAAGAGCTCCTGTGCCCCATACACCGCACGGCCCAAGGAGATGCTTCACTGTCATTCTTCCAAGCGACTGATTTTGGATTTCTCCAAGATTTGTCTAATGAGCTGTTTGATCTGTGGGGCACTTGTCTTGTGTGTGAGTTCACCTTGGTCATGGTTTTTCCTGAATTTAGGGTTTTGAATTTGATGTGATAAAATGACATTTCTGAGGAGAATTCTCTGTTGGGATGGTGAATATCCTGTAATTTTGAGTTTTGGTGTCTTCTATGCCGAGATATTTGAGAGAAACGGGATTGTAATTAGGCAGCCTCATTAGCATAGCCTGCTGAGGAGATATTCTAGAATAACTTTTGCTGTGAAGGTCGTAGAGACTTGGAAAGGGCGTCTGTCTCTACTAAATGGGGTACTGCGGATCGATTGGTACCATCGCCGAGCTTCTAGGACCTTGGGAAGGGGTCGAACGAGCGAATCTGAAAAGTGGGCGGGGTTAGGTTTAGGCAAGGGGTTAGGGTTAGGGTTAGGGTTAGGGTTAGGGTTAGGGTTGGGTTTGGGTTTGGATTCAGGGTTCATGATTATGATTTGTTTGCACTGGCCTATTGATCTGTTGAGTAGTGGTGACAAGGTTGGAAGAGCTCCGCTCCCTCTAACGGGGGACCAGGGTATGATCCCCAGGCAGAGCACGTCTGCAAGGACCACGGGACAGAGAAAGGGTAAATAAAGTTGCTGCCTGGGTTGGAGTAATAATGGGCGTCATTCTGTCTGAATAATTTATGGAAGGACAAATAAATAAAAGTAAAATAAAAGACTAGGTGGACGCGGTTAGGGATTAATTTTAACTATGAAAGTGATTTTATTTTATACTGTAATATCATATATTAGTGAATAGAATAGAAAATGGGGATTTATGAAACCAAAAATGTAAAATGAATAGTAGCGTAGTGGCAGAGATGACGCCCCTGGTCCAAAGAACCCTTGATCGATTCCCCCCGAGGCATGTGTGTTAAAGTGGTGCCTTGGGGGGCCTGAGTGGACCCAGGCAGCATGGGTAGCCATAGAGGGGAGAAAAACCAAAAAGGGGGGGGGAAAACGAACGGGGGAGCTGAGAAGGAAGACTACATGAGCGAGAAATTTGAACGGATTGTCGGGTGGGTGTCCTATGAGTATGATTAGTTATCGTTGAGGCCTGCTGGCGTGATTGTGCCTAACTTAAAAATCCATAATTTTTCGGCCCTCTTTCTCTGCCCAATGGTCCAATGGTCTTCAGATTCCAGACCGGAAATTATGAGGTTATTGACGGAGTGGAGCTGAAAGTGGTTAATGAGGGGGGTGGTCAACTTGCCTTCCCCAATGTTATATATGTGTTGTTTTAGTCGGGTGAGTATGGAATGTTTTGTTTCGCCGATATAATGTTTATTGCAGGTGATGCATGTAATGATGTAAATGACGTTGGTGGTGTGGAGTGTAAATGTGCCTAATGTGGGAAATGCTGTATTGCTGTGAAGGTTTGAGATAAATTTTCTGTTCTTATAGTGTGTGTGGTATTGGGTTTGTGTTGGTGGTTTGTTATCTGAATATTTAGAACGTATTAGTAAACTGTGGAGGTTTTTGTTTTTCCTGTACGCTGATATGGTGATGTGATTTTTGAAAGCCGGCTGTAGGGTTTGAGTATGGATGAAGTTCTGTTTGATGATGTTATGTAGTCCTTTGATTTTGTGTGAGAAGGTAGATATGAATGGTACCGGGACCTGGGGTGGAGCAATACGGGGAATGGAACGAGTAGGAGCGAGAGACGCCAAAGTGCTGGTCTTGATTTGGCGGAGGAAGCGTTTAGAATAGCCCCTAGATCTGAGACTAAAAAACAGGATGGAAATGGAAGAATGCAGGTCTATTACACGGGATGATATTCTATAAAAACGGATGATTTGTGATTTAATAATGCCTTTAAATGTATGTTTCGGATGGTAGCTAGTTTTATGAAGAAGGGCGTGTGTGTCTGTTGTTTTAAAGTAAACCTTGGTAAGTAGTTTTGAGTATGACAAATTATTTGACCGGTCAAAAAAAACAGTTGTATCTAAAAAATTAACTTGTAATGGATCTATGATGTACTTAACCTTAATGGACGGGTGGTGGCTATTCAATGTGTCAATGAAATCAGAAAATAAAGAAATGTCGTGTTGCCATATTCCAAAAATGTCATCTAAAAATCTGAGGTAGGTGAGGGGTTTATGGGTGCACTTGGCTAATGCCTCTCGCTCCCACTCGCTCAGGTAAATATTAGCGTATGACGGGGCGTATCGTTGGCCCATGGCTGTTCCGTGGATTTGCAGGAATTGTTTGTTATTGAATGAAAAGTCGTTATTGTTGAGGCAGATGGTAAGAAGTTGAATAATTGCATTGTCCGGTCTATTGTTGTCGGGGTTGTTATTGAAAGTGGATATGATAGCCTTGATACCGATTTGTGTATTGATATTTGTGTACAAACTGTCTATGTCTATTGTAAATAAATGAGACTGATTTGGAACAACCATGGGCCGGATAGTATCTATAAAATGATAAGTGTCCTTGATGTAGCTTGGATGTTTATTGGAAAGGGGTCCTAGGAAGTGTTCGATGTATTCTGAAATATGGTATGATGTACTATTACAATCTGAGACTATTGGTCTGCCGGGAGGAACCTCATAGGGAATGGTCCATGATGGGGGTTCCTTGTGGATTTTGGGTAAAAGATAGAACTGTCGGGGGCGGGGTTGGTCGGGGCCAAACAGGTAGATTTTTTGCTTGTGGTTAATGGTTTTATTGTCATATAAAGATTGTATAATGCTACGAAGAAGTGGTTGAGTTTGACCTTGTAGGTCTGACAGAATGGGTTTATAATGTGTGGTGTTTGAGAGTTGTCTGTTTGCCTCCAGTAAATATTGCTGTCTATCCATGATGACTATTTTTGAACCTTTGTCCGCCGGTTTAATGATGATATTAGGATTTTGGATAAGTTCTTCTAAGGCCCTGCGTTCCGGCCCCGAGAGGTTGTCTACAACGTCCCCTGGGGGCCGGTAGTAACGCAGGGCCTGTTTGTTCTTTTGCACCAGGTTTATTGTGGCTATGTGTGATTGAGCCGTGGTGGGTTCCCAATTAGACTTGTGAATGAAGGGTGTCTGGATGTGGTCCGGTTTATCATAGAAATGACTGATGATTTTTAACCTTCTGTTATATTGGTGTAAGTCCCTATGAAATTCCTCCCAGTCAAACTGCAACGGGCGTGGGATGAATGAAAGACCCCTTTCCAATAACCGGATCTGATCTAAGGTTGGAGTAAATAATGTGGATAAGTTGAGTATATTTGCCGTAGAGCTCCACCCCAAGTCGACTACAGAGTCAGTATGGGGCACAGGGTTTGAAGTGGCGTTTGTGCCCGGTTTGGGTTTGGGTGGTACTATAAATTTAACTGTTTACACCAATAATCGAAAATGAGTTGGGCAGTAGCCGGCTTCCAATGGATGTTGTCCTTTTCTGTTAAAAAGGTGTCATGAGGGATCTCTGCTAAAAACGGGAAGTAGGTGGCTATTGTGTTGTTAATATATTTCAAATTGTATTGTTGTTTAATGCTGAGATTGTCTGAGAAGTTTATGATAGGAAAGTAGATGTCGGCATTAGGGAAGGCAAGTTGAGCTTGTTTGTAAAGGGATTTTAGCTGTTTGCAGGAAGTCTGCCTGGGGTCCTGGTCTTTATTATTGATCCCAATGGAGAGGACCACTATTTTTGTGTTGGGGTTGGGTTAGGGTTAGGGTTAGGGTTAGGGTTAGGTAAGAACGGTAATATCCGTGGACCGACCCCGTCGGTCCAACGTTATGCACTGGCCCTCCTGGAACATAGGGTGCCCCTCACTTGGTAAAATAACCTTGCACAAACACTATTAAATATTCTCAAGTGAGTATAATAATCTCAAGTTAGAGTTTATAGGTGGTTCCAAAAATTCTGCTACAATGCAGTTTGTAAAATAGACCATTTGCCATCAGTTCAGTTTAATTATAAAGGTAAGTATCAGTTAGTACTGTAATAACACATCCATAGTTGCAAACTTTAAGCCCGCCGCGACGTTTCGATTGAAATAAATCTTCTTCAGGCTTGGGCTTAAGATGTGTGATAAGTGGTAATAAACACAAGTCATTTTGCTTTGTTTGTGATGAGTGCATGGAGCATTTTGTCCTATGCTGGCTGAGGTCAGAGTGAGCAGTGAGCTGTTTGCTGCTCTGCCTTATATACTCTCTGCCTCTGTTAGGCTCCTCCCCTTTCTTTTACAAAACTCTTTTCGAGACAATGTGAAGGGTGGATCCAATTGAGATGTGAAGTGGGTAATTCCTTCTCTTAAGGTAATTACCAGGTAAGTATTTGTCATAAAATTGTGTTAATGTTTTTTTCTTGTTTGAAATAAAACATGTAGTAAATCCAGTGGTGTTGTCTGTAATTCCTTCTTTATTCCTTTATACAGGTAAGGTAATTACACAGGTAAGTGGTCTGCATTGCAGTTATGAAAACAAATTATAAGAAATAGAACATTTGGTTTTTGTTCGTAGTGGGGCAGGTAATTCCTCCTTATTCAGGTTGGGTAATTACATAAATATTAAGTATTTTAAAGAATTGTTTTAAATGAATGACTGAGTTGTCCTTATATTTGTAATAAGGTACCTCAAATTGAACGTAGAGTCGCAGGCAGGGGTGAGTATATATAATGATGAGAAAGTAGATCTCCACTGATGGGACTGTGATACTGGCCTTCCGCAGAGCTTTCCAAAGGTTCCGGAGGCAAAATTCTGTTCTTCGTGGCTTCATACACACGGAATTCTCAAAGTGGGAGTCTTACTTTATGCTCCATAAATCGTTCATCTGGAGTCTTACTTTCATCTATGCTCCAGGAATAGCTCGCCTGGAGATCTTAAGTTCTACAATCAAGACATGGCCTCTAATCAGCTGTCACTGCTCACTCAAGTTTTTATGAGGACCAGTGGAGTGTCCTATAGGACATTGAAAAGAGACAACATTGGTCATGTCATGAATAATAAATAAACCAATTGGTGTTGGGTGTCGTAGGGTGAGTAATTCCTTAATTTAAGGTAATTACAAGGTAAGTATTGAATATACAGTTATTTTGATGTTTCTTCGGATTGAAATAAACATGTAATAAACCAATTGGTGTTTGTTTGTGAATAATTCCTACCCTTTTCCCACTAAAATTTAAGGAAGGAAAAAAGGTGAATACTACGTAGTGTTTAAATCTCAGTCATTCCACCTTCCACTAACCAGCCAAAACCATGTCTTTCTTCATATTTACACTGTCCAACAGCATCGTCCCTGAACCAGATGGGATGGGGGTTAGGATGAGGGCAAGGGGTCCTGTGGTTAGGGTTAGGGTAAAGGGTCCTGGGGTTAGGGTTAGGGTAAGAGGATTTGGGGTAGGGGTAGTAGAAAGCAGGGTCCGTCAGGAGCCGTTAATTCCTTGGCCTCTTTCTCGCCAGTTACTTGTGGGAAACGATTCCTAAAAATTGGACAGCATCGGTCCAACACGGAGAAGACTAAAGCAGTGTTTTAGAAGGGCACCCCAATGCTGTTCCAGGCGGCACTGGCCAGGGTTAGGTAAGAACGGTAATATCCGTGGACCGACCCCGTCGGTCCAACGTTATGCACTGGCCCTCCTGGAACATAGGGTGCCCCTCACTTGGTAAAATAACCTTGCACAAACACTATTAAATATTCTCAAGTGAGTATAATAATCTCAAGTTAGAGTTTATAGGTGGTTCCAAAAATTCTGCTACAATGCAGTTTGTAAAATAGACCATTTGCCATCAGTTCAGTTTAATTATAAAGGTAAGTATCAGTTAGTACTGTAATAACACATCCATAGTTGCAAACTTTAAGCCCGCCGCGACGTTTCGATTGAAATAAATCTTCTTCAGGCTTGGGCTTAAGATGTGTGATAAGTGGTAATAAACACAAGTCATTTTGCTTTGTTTGTGATGAGTGCATGGAGCATTTTGTCCTATGCTGGCTGAGGTCAGAGTGAGCAGTGAGCTGTTTGCTGCTCTGCCTTATATACTCTCTGCCTCTGTTAGGCTCCTCCCCTTTCTTTTACAAAACTCTTTTCGAGACAATGTGAAGGGTGGATCCAATTGAGATGTGAAGTGGGTAATTCCTTCTCTTAAGGTAATTACCAGGTAAGTATTTGTCATAAAATTGTGTTAATGTTTTTTTCTTGTTTGAAATAAAACATGTAGTAAATCCAGTGGTGTTGTCTGTAATTCCTTCTTTATTCCTTTATACAGGTAAGGTAATTACACAGGTAAGTGGTCTGCATTGCAGTTATGAAAACAAATTATAAGAAATAGAACATTTGGTTTTTGTTCGTAGTGGGGCAGGTAATTCCTCCTTATTCAGGTTGGGTAATTACATAAATATTAAGTATTTTAAAGAATTGTTTTAAATGAATGACTGAGTTGTCCTTATATTTGTAATAAGGTACCTCAAATTGAACGTAGAGTCGCAGGCAGGGGTGAGTATATATAATGATGAGAAAGTAGATCTCCACTGATGGGACTGTGATACTGGCCTTCCGCAGAGCTTTCCAAAGGTTCCGGAGGCAAAATTCTGTTCTTCGTGGCTTCATACACACGGAATTCTCAAAGTGGGAGTCTTACTTTATGCTCCATAAATCGTTCATCTGGAGTCTTACTTTCATCTATGCTCCAGGAATAGCTCGCCTGGAGATCTTAAGTTCTACAATCAAGACATGGCCTCTAATCAGCTGTCACTGCTCACTCAAGTTTTTATGAGGACCAGTGGAGTGTCCTATAGGACATTGAAAAGAGACAACATTGGTCATGTCATGAATAATAAATAAACCAATTGGTGTTGGGTGTCGTAGGGTGAGTAATTCCTTAATTTAAGGTAATTACAAGGTAAGTATTGAATATACAGTTATTTTGATGTTTCTTCGGATTGAAATAAACATGTAATAAACCAATTGGTGTTTGTTTGTGAATAATTCCTACCCTTTTCCCACTAAAATTTAAGGAAGGAAAAAAGGTGAATACTACGTAGTGTTTAAATCTCAGTCATTCCACCTTCCACTAACCAGCCAAAACCATGTCTTTCTTCATATTTACACTGTCCAACAGCATCGTCCCTGAACCAGATGGGATGGGGGTTAGGATGAGGGCAAGGGGTCCTGTGGTTAGGGTTAGGGTAAAGGGTCCTGGGGTTAGGGTTAGGGTAAGAGGATTTGGGGTAGGGGTAGTAGAAAGCAGGGTCCGTCAGGAGCCGTTAATTCCTTGGCCTCTTTCTCGCCAGTTACTTGTGGGAAACGATTCCTAAAAATTGGACAGCATCGGTCCAACACGGAGAAGACTAAAGCAGTGTTTTAGAAGGGCACCCCAATGCTGTTCCAGGCGGCACTGGCCAGGGTTAGGTAAGAACGGTAATATCCGTGGACCGACCCCGTCGGTCCAACGTTATGCACTGGCCCTCCTGGAACATAGGGTGCCCCTCACTTGGTAAAATAACCTTGCACAAACACTATTAAATATTCTCAAGTGAGTATAATAATCTCAAGTTAGAGTTTATAGGTGGTTCCAAAAATTCTGCTACAATGCAGTTTGTAAAATAGACCATTTGCCATCAGTTCAGTTTAATTATAAAGGTAAGTATCAGTTAGTACTGTAATAACACATCCGTAGTTGCAAACTTTAAGCCCGCCGCGACGTTTCGATTGAAATAAATCTTCTTCAGGCTTGGGCTTAAGATGTGTGATAAGTGGTAATAAACACAAGTCATTTTGCTTTGTTTGTGATGAGTGCATGGAGCATTTTGTCCTATGCTGGCTGAGGTCAGAGTGAGCAGTGAGCTGTTTGCTGCTCTGCCTTATATACTCTCTGCCTCTGTTAGGCTCCTCCCCTTTCTTTTACAAAACTCTTTTCGAGACAATGTGAAGGGTGGATCCAATTGAGATGTGAAGTGGGTAATTCCTTCTCTTAAGGTAATTACCAGGTAAGTATTTGTCATAAAATTGTGTTAATGTTTTTTTCTTGTTTGAAATAAAACATGTAGTAAATCCAGTGGTGTTGTCTGTAATTCCTTCTTTATTCCTTTATACAGGTAAGGTAATTACACAGGTAAGTGGTCTGCATTGCAGTTATGAAAACAAATTATAAGAAATAGAACATTTGGTTTTTGTTCGTAGTGGGGCAGGTAATTCCTCCTTATTCAGGTTGGGTAATTACATAAATATTAAGTATTTTAAAGAATTGTTTTAAATGAATGACTGAGTTGTCCTTATATTTGTAATAAGGTACCTCAAATTGAACGTAGAGTCGCAGGCAGGGGTGAGTATATATAATGATGAGAAAGTAGATCTCCACTGATGGGACTGTGATACTGGCCTTCCGCAGAGCTTTCCAAAGGTTCCGGAGGCAAAATTCTGTTCTTCGTGGCTTCATACACACGGAATTCTCAAAGTGGGAGTCTTACTTTATGCTCCATAAATCGTTCATCTGGAGTCTTACTTTCATCTATGCTCCAGGAATAGCTCGCCTGGAGATCTTAAGTTCTACAATCAAGACATGGCCTCTAATCAGCTGTCACTGCTCACTCAAGTTTTTATGAGGACCAGTGGAGTGTCCTATAGGACATTGAAAAGAGACAACATTGGTCATGTCATGAATAATAAATAAACCAATTGGTGTTGGGTGTCGTAGGGTGAGTAATTCCTTAATTTAAGGTAATTACAAGGTAAGTATTGAATATACAGTTATTTTGATGTTTCTTCGGATTGAAATAAACATGTAATAAACCAATTGGTGTTTGTTTGTGAATAATTCCTACCCTTTTCCCACTAAAATTTAAGGAAGGAAAAAAGGTGAATACTACGTAGTGTTTAAATCTCAGTCATTCCACCTTCCACTAACCAGCCAAAACCATGTCTTTCTTCATATTTACACTGTCCAACAGCATCGTCCCTGAACCAGATGGGATGGGGGTTAGGATGAGGGCAAGGGGTCCTGTGGTTAGGGTTAGGGTAAAGGGTCCTGGGGTTAGGGTTAGGGTAAGAGGATTTGGGGTAGGGGTAGTAGAAAGCAGGGTCCGTCAGGAGCCGTTAATTCCTTGGCCTCTTTCTCGCCAGTTACTTGTGGGAAACGATTCCTAAAAATTGGACAGCATCGGTCCAACACGGAGAAGACTAAAGCAGTGTTTTAGAAGGGCACCCCAATGCTGTTCCAGGCGGCACTGGCCAGGGTTAGGTAAGAACGGTAATATCCGTGGACCGACCCCGTCGGTCCAACGTTATGCACTGGCCCTCCTGGAACATAGGGTGCCCCTCACTTGGTAAAATAACCTTGCACAAACACTATTAAATATTCTCAAGTGAGTATAATAATCTCAAGTTAGAGTTTATAGGTGGTTCCAAAAATTCTGCTACAATGCAGTTTGTAAAATAGACCATTTGCCATCAGTTCAGTTTAATTATAAAGGTTAGGGTTAGGGTTAGGGTTAGGGTTAGGGTTAGGATTAGGGATGAAAGCACATTGGAGAAGGAGATATTCTTGAATAACTTTTTTTCTGAAGGTCGTAGAGACTTGGAAAGTGGTTTCTATTGAACTAATGTGGGTCCTGCGGATCGATTGGTGCCATCCCCGAGCTCCTCCGACCTTCGGAAGGGGTCGAAGTAGCAAATGGCCGAAAACCCGAGGAGATATTCTTGAATAACTTTTTTTGTGAAGGTCGTAGAGAGTGGGAGAGGGCATTTGTTTCCGGCAAGTGGGGTATTGCGCATCGATTGGTACCATTTTCGAGCTTCTACGACCTTCGGAAGGGGTCGAACGCCCAAATCCCCAAAAGTGGGCGGGGCTAGTTGGGAATTTCTGATTTCTGGTGGAATTTGTGTCGATCTTACCTGCATTCTTACCTTTCAGGTTGAATGAAGAGGGGCCTGATGTGTGTCCAGACCACTGCCTCCTTGGCCCCCCATGATTGGGCCCCCAGAAGAGCTCCTGTGCCCCATACACCGCACGGCCCAAGGAGATGCTTCACTGTCATTCTTCCAAGCGACTGATTTTGGATTTCTCCAAGATTTGTCTAATGAGCTGTTTGATCTGTGGGGCACTTGTCTTGTGTGTGAGTTCACCTTGGTCATGGTTTTTCCTGAATTTAGGGTTTTGAATTTGATGTGATCAAATGACATTAGGGTTAGGGTTAGGGTTAGGGTTAGGGTTAGGATTAGGGATGAAAGCACATTGGAGAAGGAGATATTCTTGAATAACTTTTTTTCTGAAGGTCGTAGAGACTTGGAAAGTGGTTTCTATTGAACTAATGTGGGTCCTGCGGATCGATTGGTGCCATCCCCGAGCTCCTCCGACCTTCGGAAGGGGTCGAAGTAGCAAATGGCCGAAAACCCGAGGAGATATTCTTGAATAACTTTTTTTGTGAAGGTCGTAGAGAGTGGGAGAGGGCATTTGTTTCTGGCAAGTGGGGTATTGCGCATCGATTGGTACCATTTTCGAGCTTCTACGACCTTCGGAAGGGGTCGAACGCCCAAATCCCCAAAAGTGGGAGGGGCTAGTTCGGAATTTCTGATTTCTGGTGGAATTTGTGTCGATCTTACCTGCATTCTTACCTTTCAGGTTGAACGAAGAGGGGCCTGATGTGTGTCCAGACCACTGCCTCCTTGGCCCCCCATGATTGGGCCCCCAGAAGAGATGATTGGGCCCCCAGAAGAGCTCCTGTGCCCCATACACCGCACGGCCCAAGGAGATGCTTCACTGTCATTCTTCCAAGCGACTGATTTTGGATTTCTCCATGATTTGTCTAATGAGCTGTTTGATCTGTGGGGAACTTGTCTTGTGTGTGAGTTCACCTTGGTCATGGTTTTTCCTGAATTTAGGGTTTTGAATTTGATGTGATAAAATGACATTTCTGAGGAGAATTCTCTGTTGGGATGGTGAATATCCTGTAATTTTGAGTTTTGGTGTCTTCTATGCCGAGATATTTGAGTGAAACGGGATTGTAATTAGGCAGCCTCATTAGCATAGCCTGCTGAGGAGATATTCTGGAATAACTTTTGCTGTGAAGGTCGTAGAGACTTGGAAAGGGCGTCTGTCTCTACTAAATGGGGTACTGCGGATCGATTGGTACCATCGCCGAGCTTCTAGGACCTTGGGAAGGGGTCGAACGAGCGAATCTGAAAAGTGGGCGGGGTTAGGTTTAGGCAAGGGGTGGTGTGGTTAGGGTAAGGGTCTAAGGAACCTGACTAGGCATAGAATCGAAGTCCAGAACCTCTGAATAAGAAAGTCGCTAAAACAGCTAGGGTTAAGGTAAGGATTAGGGATGAAAGCACATTGGAGAAGGAGATATTCTTGAATAACTTTTTTTCTGAAGGTCGTAGAGACTTGGAAAGTGGTTTCTATTGAACTAATGTGGGTCCTGCGGATCGATTGGTGCCATCCCCGAGCTCCTCCGACCTTCGGAAGGGGTCGAAGTAGCAAATGGCCGAAAACCCGAGGAGATATTCTTGAATAACTTTTTTTGTGAAGGTCGTAGAGAGTGGGAGAGGGCATTTGTTTCTGGCAAGTGGGGTATTGCGCATCGATTGGTACCATTTTCGAGCTTCTACGACCTTCGGAAGGGGTCGAACGCCCAAATCCCCAAAAGTGGGAGGGGCTAGTTCGGAATTTCTGATTTCTGGTGGAATTTGTGTCGATCTTACCTGCATTCTTACCTTTCAGGTTGAACGAAGAGGGGCCTGATGTGTGTCCAGACCACTGCCTCCTTGGCCCCCCATGATTGGGCCCCCAGAAGAGATGATTGGGCCCCCAGAAGAGCTCCTGTGCCCCATACACCGCACGGCCCAAGGAGATGCTTCACTGTCATTCTTCCAAGCGACTGATTTTGGATTTCTCCATGATTTGTCTAATGAGCTGTTTGATCTGTGGGGAACTTGTCTTGTGTGTGAGTTCACCTTGGTCATGGTTTTTCCTGAATTTAGGGTTTTGAATTTGATGTGATAAAATGACATTTCTGAGGAGAATTCTCTGTTGGGATGGTGAATATCCTGTAATTTTGAGTTTTGGTGTCTTCTATGCCGAGATATTTGAGTGAAACGGGATTGTAATTAGGCAGCCTCATTAGCATAGCCTGCTGAGGAGATATTCTGGAATAACTTTTGCTGTGAAGGTCGTAGAGACTTGGAAAGGGCGTCTGTCTCTACTAAATGGGGTACTGCGGATCGATTGGTACCATCGCCGAGCTTCTAGGACCTTGGGAAGGGGTCGAACGAGCGAATCTGAAAAGTGGGCGGGGTTAGGTTTAGGCAAGGGGTGGTGTGGTTAGGGTAAGGGTCTAAGGAACCTGACTAGGCATAGAATCGAAGTCCAGAACCTCTGAATAAGAAAGTCGCTAAAACAGCTAGGGTTAAGGTAAGGATTAGGGATGAAAGCACATTGGAGAAGGAGATATTCTTGAATAACTTTTTTTCTGAAGGTCGTAGAGACTTGGAAAGTGGTTTCTATTGAACTAATGTGGGTCCTGCGGATCGATTGGTGCCATCCCCGAGCTCCTCCGACCTTCGGAAGGGGTCGAAGTAGCAAATGGCCGAAAAGCCGAGGAGATATTCTTGAATAACTTTTTTTGTGAAGGTCGTAGAGAGTGGGAGAGGGCATTTGTTTCTGGCAAGTGGGGTATTGCGCATCGATTGGTACCATTTTCGAGCTTCTACGACCTTCGGAAGGGGTCGAACGCCCAAATCCCCAAAAGTGGGAGGGGCTAGTTCGGAATTTCTGATTTCTGGTGGAATTTGTGTCGATCTTACCTGCATTCTTACCTTTCAGGTTGAACGAAGAGGGGCCTGATGTGTGTCCAGACCACTGCCTCCTTGGCCCCCCATGATTGGGCCCCCAGAAGAGATGATTGGGCCCCCAGAAGAGCTCCTGTGCCCCATACACCGCACGGCCCAAGGAGATGCTTCACTGTCATTCTTCCAAGCGACTGATTTTGGATTTCTCCATGATTTGTCTAATGAGCTGTTTGATCTGTGGGGAACTTGTCTTGTGTGTGAGTTCACCTTGGTCATGGTTTTTCCTGAATTTAGGGTTTTGAATTTGATGTGATAAAATGACATTTCTGAGGAGAATTCTCTGTTGGGATGGTGAATATCCTGTAATTTTGAGTTTTGGTGTCTTCTATGCCGAGATATTTGAGTGAAACGGGATTGTAATTAGGCAGCCTCATTAGCATAGCCTGCTGAGGAGATATTCTGGAATAACTTTTGCTGTGAAGGTCGTAGAGACTTGGAAAGGGCGTCTGTCTCTACTAAATGGGGTACTGCGGATCGATTGGTACCATCGCCGAGCTTCTAGGACCTTGGGAAGGGGTCGAACGAGCGAATCTGAAAAGTGGGCGGGGTTAGGTTTAGGCAAGGGGTGGTGTGGTTAGGGTAAGGGTCTAAGGAACCTGACTAGGCATAGAATCGAAGTCCAGAACCTCTGAATAAGAAAGTCGCTAAAACAGCTAGGGTTAAGGTAAGGATTAGGGATGAAAGCACATTGGAGAAGGAGATATTCTTGAATAACTTTTTTTCTGAAGGTCGTAGAGACTTGGAAAGTGGTTTCTATTGAACTAATGTGGGTCCTGCGGATCGATTGGTGCCATCCCCGAGCTCCTCCGACCTTCGGAAGGGGTCGAAGTAGCAAATGGCCGAAAAGCCGAGGAGATATTCTTGAATAACTTTTTTTGTGAAGGTCGTAGAGAGTGGGAGAGGGCATTTGTTTCTGGCAAGTGGGGTTAGGGTTAGGGTTAGGGTTAGGGTTAGGGTTAGGATTAGGGATGAAAGCACATTGGAGAAGGAGATATTCTTGAATAACTTTTTTTCTGAAGGTCGTAGAGACTTGGAAAGTGGTTTCTATTGAACTAATGTGGGTCCTGCGGATCGATTGGTGCCATCCCCGAGCTCCTCCGACCTTCGGAAGGGGTCGAAGTAGCAAATGGCCGAAAACCCGAGGAGATATTCTTGAATAACTTTTTTTGTGAAGGTCGTAGAGAGTGGGAGAGGGCATTTGTTTCCGGCAAGTGGGGTATTGCGCATCGATTGGTACCATTTTCGAGCTTCTACGACCTTCGGAAGGGGTCGAACGCCCAAATCCCCAAAAGTGGGCGGGGCTAGTTGGGAATTTCTGATTTCTGGTGGAATTTGTGTCGATCTTACCTGCATTCTTACCTTTCAGGTTGAATGAAGAGGGGCCTGATGTGTGTCCAGACCACTGCCTCCTTGGCCCCCCATGATTGGGCCCCCAGAAGAGCTCCTGTGCCCCATACACCGCACGGCCCAAGGAGATGCTTCACTGTCATTCTTCCAAGCGACTGATTTTGGATTTCTCCAAGATTTGTCTAATGAGCTGTTTGATCTGTGGGGCACTTGTCTTGTGTGTGAGTTCACCTTGGTCATGGTTTTTCCTGAATTTAGGGTTTTGAATTTGATGTGATCAAATGACATTAGGGTTAGGGTTAGGGTTAGGGTTAGGGTTAGGATTAGGGATGAAAGCACATTGGAGAAGGAGATATTCTTGAATAACTTTTTTTCTGAAGGTCGTAGAGACTTGGAAAGTGGTTTCTATTGAACTAATGTGGGTCCTGCGGATCGATTGGTGCCATCCCCGAGCTCCTCCGACCTTCGGAAGGGGTCGAAGTAGCAAATGGCCGAAAACCCGAGGAGATATTCTTGAATAACTTTTTTTGTGAAGGTCGTAGAGAGTGGGAGAGGGCATTTGTTTCTGGCAAGTGGGGTATTGCGCATCGATTGGTACCATTTTCGAGCTTCTACGACCTTCGGAAGGGGTCGAACGCCCAAATCCCCAAAAGTGGGAGGGGCTAGTTCGGAATTTCTGATTTCTGGTGGAATTTGTGTCGATCTTACCTGCATTCTTACCTTTCAGGTTGAACGAAGAGGGGCCTGATGTGTGTCCAGACCACTGCCTCCTTGGCCCCCCATGATTGGGCCCCCAGAAGAGATGATTGGGCCCCCAGAAGAGCTCCTGTGCCCCATACACCGCACGGCCCAAGGAGATGCTTCACTGTCATTCTTCCAAGCGACTGATTTTGGATTTCTCCATGATTTGTCTAATGAGCTGTTTGATCTGTGGGGAACTTGTCTTGTGTGTGAGTTCACCTTGGTCATGGTTTTTCCTGAATTTAGGGTTTTGAATTTGATGTGATAAAATGACATTTCTGAGGAGAATTCTCTGTTGGGATGGTGAATATCCTGTAATTTTGAGTTTTGGTGTCTTCTATGCCGAGATATTTGAGTGAAACGGGATTGTAATTAGGCAGCCTCATTAGCATAGCCTGCTGAGGAGATATTCTGGAATAACTTTTGCTGTGAAGGTCGTAGAGACTTGGAAAGGGCGTCTGTCTCTACTAAATGGGGTACTGCGGATCGATTGGTACCATCGCCGAGCTTCTAGGACCTTGGGAAGGGGTCGAACGAGCGAATCTGAAAAGTGGGCGGGGTTAGGTTTAGGCAAGGGGTGGTGTGGTTAGGGTAAGGGTCTAAGGAACCTGACTAGGCATAGAATCGAAGTCCAGAACCTCTGAATAAGAAAGTCGCTAAAACAGCTAGGGTTAAGGTAAGGATTAGGGATGAAAGCACATTGGAGAAGGAGATATTCTTGAATAACTTTTTTTCTGAAGGTCGTAGAGACTTGGAAAGTGGTTTCTATTGAACTAATGTGGGTCCTGCGGATCGATTGGTGCCATCCCCGAGCTCCTCCGACCTTCGGAAGGGGTCGAAGTAGCAAATGGCCGAAAAGCCGAGGAGATATTCTTGAATAACTTTTTTTGTGAAGGTCGTAGAGAGTGGGAGAGGGCATTTGTTTCTGGCAAGTGGGGTTAGGGTTAGGGTTAGGGTTAGGGTTAGGGTTAGGATTAGGGATGAAAGCACATTGGAGAAGGAGATATTCTTGGGTTAGGGTTAGGGTTAGGGTTAGGGTTAGGGTTAGGGTTAGGGTTAGGGTTAGGGTTAGGGTTAGGATTAGGGATGAAAGCACATTGGAGAAGGAGATATTCTTGAATAACTTTTTTTCTGAAGGTCGTAGAGACTTGGAAAGTGGTTTCTATTGAACTAATGTGGGTCCTGCGGATCGATTGGTGCCATCCCCGAGCTCCTCCGACCTTCGGAAGGGGTCGAAGTAGCAAATGGCCGAAAACCCGAGGAGATATTCTTGAATAACTTTTTTTGTGAAGGTCGTAGAGAGTGGGAGAGGGCATTTGTTTCTGGCAAGTGGGGTATTGCGCATCGATTGGTACCATTTTCGAGCTTCTACGACCTTCGGAAGGGGTCGAACGCCCAAATCCCCAAAAGTGGGAGGGGCTAGTTCGGAATTTCTGATTTCTGGTGGAATTTGTGTCGATCTTACCTGCATTCTTACCTTTCAGGTTGAACGAAGAGGGGCCTGATGTGTGTCCAGACCACTGCCTCCTTGGCCCCCCATGATTGGGCCCCCAGAAGAGATGATTGGGCCCCCAGAAGAGCTCCTGTGCCCCATACACCGCACGGCCCAAGGAGATGCTTCACTGTCATTCTTCCAAGCGACTGATTTTGGATTTCTCCATGATTTGTCTAATGAGCTGTTTGATCTGTGGGGAACTTGTCTTGTGTGTGAGTTCACCTTGGTCATGGTTTTTCCTGAATTTAGGGTTTTGAATTTGATGTGATAAAATGACATTTCTGAGGAGAATTCTCTGTTGGGATGGTGAATATCCTGTAATTTTGAGTTTTGGTGTCTTCTATGCCGAGATATTTGAGTGAAACGGGATTGTAATTAGGCAGCCTCATTAGCATAGCCTGCTGAGGAGATATTCTGGAATAACTTTTGCTGTGAAGGTCGTAGAGACTTGGAAAGGGCGTCTGTCTCTACTAAATGGGGTACTGCGGATCGATTGGTACCATCGCCGAGCTTCTAGGACCTTGGGAAGGGGTCGAACGAGCGAATCTGAAAAGTGGGCGGGGTTAGGTTTAGGCAAGGGGTGGTGTGGTTAGGGTAAGGGTCTAAGGAACCTGACTAGGCATAGAATCGAAGTCCAGAACCTCTGAATAAGAAAGTCGCTAAAACAGCTAGGGTTAAGGTAAGGATTAGGGATGAAAGCACATTGGAGAAGGAGATATTCTTGAATAACTTTTTTTCTGAAGGTCGTAGAGACTTGGAAAGTGGTTTCTATTGAACTAATGTGGGTCCTGCGGATCGATTGGTGCCATCCCCGAGCTCCTCCGACCTTCGGAAGGGGTCGAAGTAGCAAATGGCCGAAAAGCCGAGGAGATATTCTTGAATAACTTTTTTTGTGAAGGTCGTAGAGAGTGGGAGAGGGCATTTGTTTCTGGCAAGTGGGGTATTGCGCATCGATTGGTACCATTTTCGAGCTTCTACGACCTTCGGAAGGGGTCGAACGCCCAAATCCCCAAAAGTGGGAGGGGCTAGTTCGGAATTTCTGATTTCTGGTGGAATTTGTGTCGATCTTACCTGCATTCTTACCTTTCAGGTTGAACGAAGAGGGGCCTGATGTGTGTCCAGACCACTGCCTCCTTGGCCCCCCATGATTGGGCCCCCAGAAGAGATGATTGGGCCCCCAGAAGAGCTCCTGTGCCCCATACACCGCACGGCCCAAGGAGATGCTTCACTGTCATTCTTCCAAGCGACTGATTTTGGATTTCTCCATGATTTGTCTAATGAGCTGTTTGATCTGTGGGGAACTTGTCTTGTGTGTGAGTTCACCTTGGTCATGGTTTTTCCTGAATTTAGGGTTTTGAATTTGATGTGATAAAATGACATTTCTGAGGAGAATTCTCTGTTGGGATGGTGAATATCCTGTAATTTTGAGTTTTGGTGTCTTCTATGCCGAGATATTTGAGTGAAACGGGATTGTAATTAGGCAGCCTCATTAGCATAGCCTGCTGAGGAGATATTCTGGAATAACTTTTGCTGTGAAGGTCGTAGAGACTTGGAAAGGGCGTCTGTCTCTACTAAATGGGGTACTGCGGATCGATTGGTACCATCGCCGAGCTTCTAGGACCTTGGGAAGGGGTCGAACGAGCGAATCTGAAAAGTGGGCGGGGTTAGGTTTAGGCAAGGGGTGGTGTGGTTAGGGTAAGGGTCTAAGGAACCTGACTAGGCATAGAATCGAAGTCCAGAACCTCTGAATAAGAAAGTCGCTAAAACAGCTAGGGTTAAGGTAAGGATTAGGGATGAAAGCACATTGGAGAAGGAGATATTCTTGAATAACTTTTTTTCTGAAGGTCGTAGAGACTTGGAAAGTGGTTTCTATTGAACTAATGTGGGTCCTGCGGATCGATTGGTGCCATCCCCGAGCTCCTCCGACCTTCGGAAGGGGTCGAAGTAGCAAATGGCCGAAAAGCCGAGGAGATATTCTTGAATAACTTTTTTTGTGAAGGTCGTAGAGAGTGGGAGAGGGCATTTGTTTCTGGCAAGTGGGGTTAGGGTTAGGGTTAGGGTTAGGGTTAGGGTTAGGATTAGGGATGAAAGCACATTGGAGAAGGAGATATTCTTGAATAACTTTTTTTCTGAAGGTCGTAGAGACTTGGAAAGTGGTTTCTATTGAACTAATGTGGGTCCTGCGGATCGATTGGTGCCATCCCCGAGCTCCTCCGACCTTCGGAAGGGGTCGAAGTAGCAAATGGCCGAAAACCCGAGGAGATATTCTTGAATAACTTTTTTTGTGAAGGTCGTAGAGAGTGGGAGAGGGCATTTGTTTCCGGCAAGTGGGGTATTGCGCATCGATTGGTACCATTTTCGAGCTTCTACGACCTTCGGAAGGGGTCGAACGCCCAAATCCCCAAAAGTGGGCGGGGCTAGTTGGGAATTTCTGATTTCTGGTGGAATTTGTGTCGATCTTACCTGCATTCTTACCTTTCAGGTTGAATGAAGAGGGGCCTGATGTGTGTCCAGACCACTGCCTCCTTGGCCCCCCATGATTGGGCCCCCAGAAGAGCTCCTGTGCCCCATACACCGCACGGCCCAAGGAGATGCTTCACTGTCATTCTTCCAAGCGACTGATTTTGGATTTCTCCAAGATTTGTCTAATGAGCTGTTTGATCTGTGGGGCACTTGTCTTGTGTGTGAGTTCACCTTGGTCATGGTTTTTCCTGAATTTAGGGTTTTGAATTTGATGTGATCAAATGACATTAGGGTTAGGGTTAGGGTTAGGGTTAGGGTTAGGATTAGGGATGAAAGCACATTGGAGAAGGAGATATTCTTGAATAACTTTTTTTCTGAAGGTCGTAGAGACTTGGAAAGTGGTTTCTATTGAACTAATGTGGGTCCTGCGGATCGATTGGTGCCATCCCCGAGCTCCTCCGACCTTCGGAAGGGGTCGAAGTAGCAAATGGCCGAAAACCCGAGGAGATATTCTTGAATAACTTTTTTTGTGAAGGTCGTAGAGAGTGGGAGAGGGCATTTGTTTCTGGCAAGTGGGGTATTGCGCATCGATTGGTACCATTTTCGAGCTTCTACGACCTTCGGAAGGGGTCGAACGCCCAAATCCCCAAAAGTGGGAGGGGCTAGTTCGGAATTTCTGATTTCTGGTGGAATTTGTGTCGATCTTACCTGCATTCTTACCTTTCAGGTTGAACGAAGAGGGGCCTGATGTGTGTCCAGACCACTGCCTCCTTGGCCCCCCATGATTGGGCCCCCAGAAGAGATGATTGGGCCCCCAGAAGAGCTCCTGTGCCCCATACACCGCACGGCCCAAGGAGATGCTTCACTGTCATTCTTCCAAGCGACTGATTTTGGATTTCTCCATGATTTGTCTAATGAGCTGTTTGATCTGTGGGGAACTTGTCTTGTGTGTGAGTTCACCTTGGTCATGGTTTTTCCTGAATTTAGGGTTTTGAATTTGATGTGATAAAATGACATTTCTGAGGAGAATTCTCTGTTGGGATGGTGAATATCCTGTAATTTTGAGTTTTGGTGTCTTCTATGCCGAGATATTTGAGTGAAACGGGATTGTAATTAGGCAGCCTCATTAGCATAGCCTGCTGAGGAGATATTCTGGAATAACTTTTGCTGTGAAGGTCGTAGAGACTTGGAAAGGGCGTCTGTCTCTACTAAATGGGGTACTGCGGATCGATTGGTACCATCGCCGAGCTTCTAGGACCTTGGGAAGGGGTCGAACGAGCGAATCTGAAAAGTGGGCGGGGTTAGGTTTAGGCAAGGGGTGGTGTGGTTAGGGTAAGGGTCTAAGGAACCTGACTAGGCATAGAATCGAAGTCCAGAACCTCTGAATAAGAAAGTCGCTAAAACAGCTAGGGTTAAGGTAAGGATTAGGGATGAAAGCACATTGGAGAAGGAGATATTCTTGAATAACTTTTTTTCTGAAGGTCGTAGAGACTTGGAAAGTGGTTTCTATTGAACTAATGTGGGTCCTGCGGATCGATTGGTGCCATCCCCGAGCTCCTCCGACCTTCGGAAGGGGTCGAAGTAGCAAATGGCCGAAAAGCCGAGGAGATATTCTTGAATAACTTTTTTTGTGAAGGTCGTAGAGAGTGGGAGAGGGCATTTGTTTCTGGCAAGTGGGGTTAGGGTTAGGGTTAGGGTTAGGGTTAGGGTTAGGATTAGGGATGAAAGCACATTGGAGAAGGAGATATTCTTGGGTTAGGGTTAGGGTTAGGGTTAGGGTTAGGGTTAGGGTTAGGGTTAGGGTTAGGATTAGGGATGAAAGCACATTGGAGAAGGAGATATTCTTGAATAACTTTTTTTCTGAAGGTCGTAGAGACTTGGAAAGTGGTTTCTATTGAACTAATGTGGGTCCTGCGGATCGATTGGTGCCATCCCCGAGCTCCTCCGACCTTCGGAAGGGGTCGAAGTAGCAAATGGCCGAAAAGCCGAGGAGATATTCTTGAATAACTTTTTTTGTGAAGGTCGTAGAGAGTGGGAGAGGGCATTTGTTTCTGGCAAGTGGGGTATTGCGCATCGATTGGTACCATTTTCGAGCTTCTACGACCTTCGGAAGGGGTCGAACGCCCAAATCCCCAAAAGTGGGAGGGGCTAGTTCGGAATTTCTGATTTCTGGTGGAATTTGTGTCGATCTTACCTGCATTCTTACCTTTCAGGTTGAACGAAGAGGGGCCTGATGTGTGTCCAGACCACTGCCTCCTTGGCCCCCCATGATTGGGCCCCCAGAAGAGATGATTGGGCCCCCAGAAGAGCTCCTGTGCCCCATACACCGCACGGCCCAAGGAGATGCTTCACTGTCATTCTTCCAAGCGACTGATTTTGGATTTCTCCATGATTTGTCTAATGAGCTGTTTGATCTGTGGGGAACTTGTCTTGTGTGTGAGTTCACCTTGGTCATGGTTTTTCCTGAATTTAGGGTTTTGAATTTGATGTGATAAAATGACATTTCTGAGGAGAATTCTCTGTTGGGATGGTGAATATCCTGTAATTTTGAGTTTTGGTGTCTTCTATGCCGAGATATTTGAGTGAAACGGGATTGTAATTAGGCAGCCTCATTAGCATAGCCTGCTGAGGAGATATTCTGGAATAACTTTTGCTGTGAAGGTCGTAGAGACTTGGAAAGGGCGTCTGTCTCTACTAAATGGGGTACTGCGGATCGATTGGTACCATCGCCGAGCTTCTAGGACCTTGGGAAGGGGTCGAACGAGCGAATCTGAAAAGTGGGCGGGGTTAGGTTTAGGCAAGGGGTGGTGTGGTTAGGGTAAGGGTCTAAGGAACCTGACTAGGCATAGAATCGAAGTCCAGAACCTCTGAATAAGAAAGTCGCTAAAACAGCTAGGGTTAAGGTAAGGATTAGGGATGAAAGCACATTGGAGAAGGAGATATTCTTGAATAACTTTTTTTCTGAAGGTCGTAGAGACTTGGAAAGTGGTTTCTATTGAACTAATGTGGGTCCTGCGGATCGATTGGTGCCATCCCCGAGCTCCTCCGACCTTCGGAAGGGGTCGAAGTAGCAAATGGCCGAAAAGCCGAGGAGATATTCTTGAATAACTTTTTTTGTGAAGGTCGTAGAGAGTGGGAGAGGGCATTTGTTTCTGGCAAGTGGGGTTAGGGTTAGGGTTAGGGTTAGGGTTAGGGTTAGGATTAGGGATGAAAGCACATTGGAGAAGGAGATATTCTTGAATAACTTTTTTTCTGAAGGTCGTAGAGACTTGGAAAGTGGTTTCTATTGAACTAATGTGGGTCCTGCGGATCGATTGGTGCCATCCCCGAGCTCCTCCGACCTTCGGAAGGGGTCGAAGTAGCAAATGGCCGAAAACCCGAGGAGATATTCTTGAATAACTTTTTTTGTGAAGGTCGTAGAGAGTGGGAGAGGGCATTTGTTTCCGGCAAGTGGGGTATTGCGCATCGATTGGTACCATTTTCGAGCTTCTACGACCTTCGGAAGGGGTCGAACGCCCAAATCCCCAAAAGTGGGCGGGGCTAGTTGGGAATTTCTGATTTCTGGTGGAATTTGTGTCGATCTTACCTGCATTCTTACCTTTCAGGTTGAATGAAGAGGGGCCTGATGTGTGTCCAGACCACTGCCTCCTTGGCCCCCCATGATTGGGCCCCCAGAAGAGCTCCTGTGCCCCATACACCGCACGGCCCAAGGAGATGCTTCACTGTCATTCTTCCAAGCGACTGATTTTGGATTTCTCCAAGATTTGTCTAATGAGCTGTTTGATCTGTGGGGCACTTGTCTTGTGTGTGAGTTCACCTTGGTCATGGTTTTTCCTGAATTTAGGGTTTTGAATTTGATGTGATCAAATGACATTAGGGTTAGGGTTAGGGTTAGGGTTAGGGTTAGGATTAGGGATGAAAGCACATTGGAGAAGGAGATATTCTTGAATAACTTTTTTTCTGAAGGTCGTAGAGACTTGGAAAGTGGTTTCTATTGAACTAATGTGGGTCCTGCGGATCGATTGGTGCCATCCCCGAGCTCCTCCGACCTTCGGAAGGGGTCGAAGTAGCAAATGGCCGAAAACCCGAGGAGATATTCTTGAATAACTTTTTTTGTGAAGGTCGTAGAGAGTGGGAGAGGGCATTTGTTTCTGGCAAGTGGGGTATTGCGCATCGATTGGTACCATTTTCGAGCTTCTACGACCTTCGGAAGGGGTCGAACGCCCAAATCCCCAAAAGTGGGAGGGGCTAGTTCGGAATTTCTGATTTCTGGTGGAATTTGTGTCGATCTTACCTGCATTCTTACCTTTCAGGTTGAACGAAGAGGGGCCTGATGTGTGTCCAGACCACTGCCTCCTTGGCCCCCCATGATTGGGCCCCCAGAAGAGATGATTGGGCCCCCAGAAGAGCTCCTGTGCCCCATACACCGCACGGCCCAAGGAGATGCTTCACTGTCATTCTTCCAAGCGACTGATTTTGGATTTCTCCATGATTTGTCTAATGAGCTGTTTGATCTGTGGGGAACTTGTCTTGTGTGTGAGTTCACCTTGGTCATGGTTTTTCCTGAATTTAGGGTTTTGAATTTGATGTGATAAAATGACATTTCTGAGGAGAATTCTCTGTTGGGATGGTGAATATCCTGTAATTTTGAGTTTTGGTGTCTTCTATGCCGAGATATTTGAGTGAAACGGGATTGTAATTAGGCAGCCTCATTAGCATAGCCTGCTGAGGAGATATTCTGGAATAACTTTTGCTGTGAAGGTCGTAGAGACTTGGAAAGGGCGTCTGTCTCTACTAAATGGGGTACTGCGGATCGATTGGTACCATCGCCGAGCTTCTAGGACCTTGGGAAGGGGTCGAACGAGCGAATCTGAAAAGTGGGCGGGGTTAGGTTTAGGCAAGGGGTGGTGTGGTTAGGGTAAGGGTCTAAGGAACCTGACTAGGCATAGAATCGAAGTCCAGAACCTCTGAATAAGAAAGTCGCTAAAACAGCTAGGGTTAAGGTAAGGATTAGGGATGAAAGCACATTGGAGAAGGAGATATTCTTGAATAACTTTTTTTCTGAAGGTCGTAGAGACTTGGAAAGTGGTTTCTATTGAACTAATGTGGGTCCTGCGGATCGATTGGTGCCATCCCCGAGCTCCTCCGACCTTCGGAAGGGGTCGAAGTAGCAAATGGCCGAAAAGCCGAGGAGATATTCTTGAATAACTTTTTTTGTGAAGGTCGTAGAGAGTGGGAGAGGGCATTTGTTTCTGGCAAGTGGGGTTAGGGTTAGGGTTAGGGTTAGGGTTAGGGTTAGGATTAGGGATGAAAGCACATTGGAGAAGGAGATATTCTTGGGTTAGGGTTAGGGTTAGGGTTAGGGTTAGGGTTAGGGTTAGGGTTAGGGTTAGGGTTAGGATTAGGGATGAAAGCACATTGGAGAAGGAGATATTCTTGAATAACTTTTTTTCTGAAGGTCGTAGAGACTTGGAAAGTGGTTTCTATTGAACTAATGTGGGTCCTGCGGATCGATTGGTGCCATCCCCGAGCTCCTCCGACCTTCGGAAGGGGTCGAAGTAGCAAATGGCCGAAAAGCCGAGGAGATATTCTTGAATAACTTTTTTTGTGAAGGTCGTAGAGAGTGGGAGAGGGCATTTGTTTCTGGCAAGTGGGGTATTGCGCATCGATTGGTACCATTTTCGAGCTTCTACGACCTTCGGAAGGGGTCGAACGCCCAAATCCCCAAAAGTGGGAGGGGCTAGTTCGGAATTTCTGATTTCTGGTGGAATTTGTGTCGATCTTACCTGCATTCTTACCTTTCAGGTTGAACGAAGAGGGGCCTGATGTGTGTCCAGACCACTGCCTCCTTGGCCCCCCATGATTGGGCCCCCAGAAGAGATGATTGGGCCCCCAGAAGAGCTCCTGTGCCCCATACACCGCACGGCCCAAGGAGATGCTTCACTGTCATTCTTCCAAGCGACTGATTTTGGATTTCTCCATGATTTGTCTAATGAGCTGTTTGATCTGTGGGGAACTTGTCTTGTGTGTGAGTTCACCTTGGTCATGGTTTTTCCTGAATTTAGGGTTTTGAATTTGATGTGATAAAATGACATTTCTGAGGAGAATTCTCTGTTGGGATGGTGAATATCCTGTAATTTTGAGTTTTGGTGTCTTCTATGCCGAGATATTTGAGTGAAACGGGATTGTAATTAGGCAGCCTCATTAGCATAGCCTGCTGAGGAGATATTCTGGAATAACTTTTGCTGTGAAGGTCGTAGAGACTTGGAAAGGGCGTCTGTCTCTACTAAATGGGGTACTGCGGATCGATTGGTACCATCGCCGAGCTTCTAGGACCTTGGGAAGGGGTCGAACGAGCGAATCTGAAAAGTGGGCGGGGTTAGGTTTAGGCAAGGGGTGGTGTGGTTAGGGTAAGGGTCTAAGGAACCTGACTAGGCATAGAATCGAAGTCCAGAACCTCTGAATAAGAAAGTCGCTAAAACAGCTAGGGTTAAGGTAAGGATTAGGGATGAAAGCACATTGGAGAAGGAGATATTCTTGAATAACTTTTTTTCTGAAGGTCGTAGAGACTTGGAAAGTGGTTTCTATTGAACTAATGTGGGTCCTGCGGATCGATTGGTGCCATCCCCGAGCTCCTCCGACCTTCGGAAGGGGTCGAAGTAGCAAATGGCCGAAAAGCCGAGGAGATATTCTTGAATAACTTTTTTTGTGAAGGTCGTAGAGAGTGGGAGAGGGCATTTGTTTCTGGCAAGTGGGGTTAGGGTTAGGGTTAGGGTTAGGGTTAGGGTTAGGATTAGGGATGAAAGCACATTGGAGAAGGAGATATTCTTGAATAACTTTTTTTCTGAAGGTCGTAGAGACTTGGAAAGTGGTTTCTATTGAACTAATGTGGGTCCTGCGGATCGATTGGTGCCATCCCCGAGCTCCTCCGACCTTCGGAAGGGGTCGAAGTAGCAAATGGCCGAAAACCCGAGGAGATATTCTTGAATAACTTTTTTTGTGAAGGTCGTAGAGAGTGGGAGAGGGCATTTGTTTCCGGCAAGTGGGGTATTGCGCATCGATTGGTACCATTTTCGAGCTTCTACGACCTTCGGAAGGGGTCGAACGCCCAAATCCCCAAAAGTGGGCGGGGCTAGTTGGGAATTTCTGATTTCTGGTGGAATTTGTGTCGATCTTACCTGCATTCTTACCTTTCAGGTTGAATGAAGAGGGGCCTGATGTGTGTCCAGACCACTGCCTCCTTGGCCCCCCATGATTGGGCCCCCAGAAGAGCTCCTGTGCCCCATACACCGCACGGCCCAAGGAGATGCTTCACTGTCATTCTTCCAAGCGACTGATTTTGGATTTCTCCAAGATTTGTCTAATGAGCTGTTTGATCTGTGGGGCACTTGTCTTGTGTGTGAGTTCACCTTGGTCATGGTTTTTCCTGAATTTAGGGTTTTGAATTTGATGTGATCAAATGACATTAGGGTTAGGGTTAGGGTTAGGGTTAGGGTTAGGATTAGGGATGAAAGCACATTGGAGAAGGAGATATTCTTGAATAACTTTTTTTCTGAAGGTCGTAGAGACTTGGAAAGTGGTTTCTATTGAACTAATGTGGGTCCTGCGGATCGATTGGTGCCATCCCCGAGCTCCTCCGACCTTCGGAAGGGGTCGAAGTAGCAAATGGCCGAAAACCCGAGGAGATATTCTTGAATAACTTTTTTTGTGAAGGTCGTAGAGAGTGGGAGAGGGCATTTGTTTCTGGCAAGTGGGGTATTGCGCATCGATTGGTACCATTTTCGAGCTTCTACGACCTTCGGAAGGGGTCGAACGCCCAAATCCCCAAAAGTGGGAGGGGCTAGTTCGGAATTTCTGATTTCTGGTGGAATTTGTGTCGATCTTACCTGCATTCTTACCTTTCAGGTTGAACGAAGAGGGGCCTGATGTGTGTCCAGACCACTGCCTCCTTGGCCCCCCATGATTGGGCCCCCAGAAGAGATGATTGGGCCCCCAGAAGAGCTCCTGTGCCCCATACACCGCACGGCCCAAGGAGATGCTTCACTGTCATTCTTCCAAGCGACTGATTTTGGATTTCTCCATGATTTGTCTAATGAGCTGTTTGATCTGTGGGGAACTTGTCTTGTGTGTGAGTTCACCTTGGTCATGGTTTTTCCTGAATTTAGGGTTTTGAATTTGATGTGATAAAATGACATTTCTGAGGAGAATTCTCTGTTGGGATGGTGAATATCCTGTAATTTTGAGTTTTGGTGTCTTCTATGCCGAGATATTTGAGTGAAACGGGATTGTAATTAGGCAGCCTCATTAGCATAGCCTGCTGAGGAGATATTCTGGAATAACTTTTGCTGTGAAGGTCGTAGAGACTTGGAAAGGGCGTCTGTCTCTACTAAATGGGGTACTGCGGATCGATTGGTACCATCGCCGAGCTTCTAGGACCTTGGGAAGGGGTCGAACGAGCGAATCTGAAAAGTGGGCGGGGTTAGGTTTAGGCAAGGGGTGGTGTGGTTAGGGTAAGGGTCTAAGGAACCTGACTAGGCATAGAATCGAAGTCCAGAACCTCTGAATAAGAAAGTCGCTAAAACAGCTAGGGTTAAGGTAAGGATTAGGGATGAAAGCACATTGGAGAAGGAGATATTCTTGAATAACTTTTTTTCTGAAGGTCGTAGAGACTTGGAAAGTGGTTTCTATTGAACTAATGTGGGTCCTGCGGATCGATTGGTGCCATCCCCGAGCTCCTCCGACCTTCGGAAGGGGTCGAAGTAGCAAATGGCCGAAAAGCCGAGGAGATATTCTTGAATAACTTTTTTTGTGAAGGTCGTAGAGAGTGGGAGAGGGCATTTGTTTCTGGCAAGTGGGGTTAGGGTTAGGGTTAGGGTTAGGGTTAGGGTTAGGATTAGGGATGAAAGCACATTGGGTTAGGGTTAGGGTTAGGGTTAGGGTTAGGGTTAGGGTTTAGGGTTAGGGTTAGGGTTAGGGTTAGGGTTAGGGTTAGGGTTAGGGTTAGGGTTAGGGTTAGGGTTAGGGTTAGGGTTAGGGTTAGGGTTAGGATTAGGGATGAAAGCACATTGGAGAAGGAGATATTCTTGAATAACTTTTTTTCTGAAGGTCGTAGAGACTTGGAAAGTGGTTTCTATTGAACTAATGTGGGTCCTGCGGATCGATTGGTGCCATCCCCGAGCTCCTCCGACCTTCGGAAGGGGTCGAAGTAGCAAATGGCCGAAAAGCCGAGGAGATATTCTTGAATAACTTTTTTTGTGAAGGTCGTAGAGAGTGGGAGAGGGCATTTGTTTCTGGCAAGTGGGGTTAGGGTTAGGGTTAGGGTTAGGGTTAGGGTTAGGATTAGGGATGAAAGCACATTGGAGAAGGAGATATTCTTGGGTTAGGGTTAGGGTTAGGGTTAGGGTTAGGGTTAGGGTTAGGGTTAGGGTTAGGGTTAGGGTTAGGATTAGGGATGAAAGCACATTGGAGAAGGAGATATTCTTGAATAACTTTTTTTCTGAAGGTCGTAGAGACTTGGAAAGTGGTTTCTATTGAACTAATGTGGGTCCTGCGGATCGATTGGTGCCATCCCCGAGCTCCTCCGACCTTCGGAAGGGGTCGAAGTAGCAAATGGCCGAAAACCCGAGGAGATATTCTTGAATAACTTTTTTTGTGAAGGTCGTAGAGAGTGGGAGAGGGCATTTGTTTCTGGCAAGTGGGGTATTGCGCATCGATTGGTACCATTTTCGAGCTTCTACGACCTTCGGAAGGGGTCGAACGCCCAAATCCCCAAAAGTGGGAGGGGCTAGTTCGGAATTTCTGATTTCTGGTGGAATTTGTGTCGATCTTACCTGCATTCTTACCTTTCAGGTTGAACGAAGAGGGGCCTGATGTGTGTCCAGACCACTGCCTCCTTGGCCCCCCATGATTGGGCCCCCAGAAGAGATGATTGGGCCCCCAGAAGAGCTCCTGTGCCCCATACACCGCACGGCCCAAGGAGATGCTTCACTGTCATTCTTCCAAGCGACTGATTTTGGATTTCTCCATGATTTGTCTAATGAGCTGTTTGATCTGTGGGGAACTTGTCTTGTGTGTGAGTTCACCTTGGTCATGGTTTTTCCTGAATTTAGGGTTTTGAATTTGATGTGATAAAATGACATTTCTGAGGAGAATTCTCTGTTGGGATGGTGAATATCCTGTAATTTTGAGTTTTGGTGTCTTCTATGCCGAGATATTTGAGTGAAACGGGATTGTAATTAGGCAGCCTCATTAGCATAGCCTGCTGAGGAGATATTCTGGAATAACTTTTGCTGTGAAGGTCGTAGAGACTTGGAAAGGGCGTCTGTCTCTACTAAATGGGGTACTGCGGATCGATTGGTACCATCGCCGAGCTTCTAGGACCTTGGGAAGGGGTCGAACGAGCGAATCTGAAAAGTGGGCGGGGTTAGGTTTAGGCAAGGGGTGGTGTGGTTAGGGTAAGGGTCTAAGGAACCTGACTAGGCATAGAATCGAAGTCCAGAACCTCTGAATAAGAAAGTCGCTAAAACAGCTAGGGTTAAGGTAAGGATTAGGGATGAAAGCACATTGGAGAAGGAGATATTCTTGAATAACTTTTTTTCTGAAGGTCGTAGAGACTTGGAAAGTGGTTTCTATTGAACTAATGTGGGTCCTGCGGATCGATTGGTGCCATCCCCGAGCTCCTCCGACCTTCGGAAGGGGTCGAAGTAGCAAATGGCCGAAAAGCCGAGGAGATATTCTTGAATAACTTTTTTTGTGAAGGTCGTAGAGAGTGGGAGAGGGCATTTGTTTCTGGCAAGTGGGGTATTGCGCATCGATTGGTACCATTTTCGAGCTTCTACGACCTTCGGAAGGGGTCGAACGCCCAAATCCCCAAAAGTGGGAGGGGCTAGTTCGGAATTTCTGATTTCTGGTGGAATTTGTGTCGATCTTACCTGCATTCTTACCTTTCAGGTTGAACGAAGAGGGGCCTGATGTGTGTCCAGACCACTGCCTCCTTGGCCCCCCATGATTGGGCCCCCAGAAGAGATGATTGGGCCCCCAGAAGAGCTCCTGTGCCCCATACACCGCACGGCCCAAGGAGATGCTTCACTGTCATTCTTCCAAGCGACTGATTTTGGATTTCTCCATGATTTGTCTAATGAGCTGTTTGATCTGTGGGGAACTTGTCTTGTGTGTGAGTTCACCTTGGTCATGGTTTTTCCTGAATTTAGGGTTTTGAATTTGATGTGATAAAATGACATTTCTGAGGAGAATTCTCTGTTGGGATGGTGAATATCCTGTAATTTTGAGTTTTGGTGTCTTCTATGCCGAGATATTTGAGTGAAACGGGATTGTAATTAGGCAGCCTCATTAGCATAGCCTGCTGAGGAGATATTCTGGAATAACTTTTGCTGTGAAGGTCGTAGAGACTTGGAAAGGGCGTCTGTCTCTACTAAATGGGGTACTGCGGATCGATTGGTACCATCGCCGAGCTTCTAGGACCTTGGGAAGGGGTCGAACGAGCGAATCTGAAAAGTGGGCGGGGTTAGGTTTAGGCAAGGGGTGGTGTGGTTAGGGTAAGGGTCTAAGGAACCTGACTAGGCATAGAATCGAAGTCCAGAACCTCTGAATAAGAAAGTCGCTAAAACAGCTAGGGTTAAGGTAAGGATTAGGGATGAAAGCACATTGGAGAAGGAGATATTCTTGAATAACTTTTTTTCTGAAGGTCGTAGAGACTTGGAAAGTGGTTTCTATTGAACTAATGTGGGTCCTGCGGATCGATTGGTGCCATCCCCGAGCTCCTCCGACCTTCGGAAGGGGTCGAAGTAGCAAATGGCCGAAAAGCCGAGGAGATATTCTTGAATAACTTTTTTTGTGAAGGTCGTAGAGAGTGGGAGAGGGCATTTGTTTCTGGCAAGTGGGGTTAGGGTTAGGGTTAGGGTTAGGGTTAGGGTTAGGATTAGGGATGAAAGCACATTGGAGAAGGAGATATTCTTGAATAACTTTTTTTCTGAAGGTCGTAGAGACTTGGAAAGTGGTTTCTATTGAACTAATGTGGGTCCTGCGGATCGATTGGTGCCATCCCCGAGCTCCTCCGACCTTCGGAAGGGGTCGAAGTAGCAAATGGCCGAAAACCCGAGGAGATATTCTTGAATAACTTTTTTTGTGAAGGTCGTAGAGAGTGGGAGAGGGCATTTGTTTCCGGCAAGTGGGGTATTGCGCATCGATTGGTACCATTTTCGAGCTTCTACGACCTTCGGAAGGGGTCGAACGCCCAAATCCCCAAAAGTGGGCGGGGCTAGTTGGGAATTTCTGATTTCTGGTGGAATTTGTGTCGATCTTACCTGCATTCTTACCTTTCAGGTTGAATGAAGAGGGGCCTGATGTGTGTCCAGACCACTGCCTCCTTGGCCCCCCATGATTGGGCCCCCAGAAGAGCTCCTGTGCCCCATACACCGCACGGCCCAAGGAGATGCTTCACTGTCATTCTTCCAAGCGACTGATTTTGGATTTCTCCAAGATTTGTCTAATGAGCTGTTTGATCTGTGGGGCACTTGTCTTGTGTGTGAGTTCACCTTGGTCATGGTTTTTCCTGAATTTAGGGTTTTGAATTTGATGTGATCAAATGACATTAGGGTTAGGGTTAGGGTTAGGGTTAGGGTTAGGATTAGGGATGAAAGCACATTGGAGAAGGAGATATTCTTGAATAACTTTTTTTCTGAAGGTCGTAGAGACTTGGAAAGTGGTTTCTATTGAACTAATGTGGGTCCTGCGGATCGATTGGTGCCATCCCCGAGCTCCTCCGACCTTCGGAAGGGGTCGAAGTAGCAAATGGCCGAAAACCCGAGGAGATATTCTTGAATAACTTTTTTTGTGAAGGTCGTAGAGAGTGGGAGAGGGCATTTGTTTCTGGCAAGTGGGGTATTGCGCATCGATTGGTACCATTTTCGAGCTTCTACGACCTTCGGAAGGGGTCGAACGCCCAAATCCCCAAAAGTGGGAGGGGCTAGTTCGGAATTTCTGATTTCTGGTGGAATTTGTGTCGATCTTACCTGCATTCTTACCTTTCAGGTTGAACGAAGAGGGGCCTGATGTGTGTCCAGACCACTGCCTCCTTGGCCCCCCATGATTGGGCCCCCAGAAGAGATGATTGGGCCCCCAGAAGAGCTCCTGTGCCCCATACACCGCACGGCCCAAGGAGATGCTTCACTGTCATTCTTCCAAGCGACTGATTTTGGATTTCTCCATGATTTGTCTAATGAGCTGTTTGATCTGTGGGGAACTTGTCTTGTGTGTGAGTTCACCTTGGTCATGGTTTTTCCTGAATTTAGGGTTTTGAATTTGATGTGATAAAATGACATTTCTGAGGAGAATTCTCTGTTGGGATGGTGAATATCCTGTAATTTTGAGTTTTGGTGTCTTCTATGCCGAGATATTTGAGTGAAACGGGATTGTAATTAGGCAGCCTCATTAGCATAGCCTGCTGAGGAGATATTCTGGAATAACTTTTGCTGTGAAGGTCGTAGAGACTTGGAAAGGGCGTCTGTCTCTACTAAATGGGGTACTGCGGATCGATTGGTACCATCGCCGAGCTTCTAGGACCTTGGGAAGGGGTCGAACGAGCGAATCTGAAAAGTGGGCGGGGTTAGGTTTAGGCAAGGGGTGGTGTGGTTAGGGTAAGGGTCTAAGGAACCTGACTAGGCATAGAATCGAAGTCCAGAACCTCTGAATAAGAAAGTCGCTAAAACAGCTAGGGTTAAGGTAAGGATTAGGGATGAAAGCACATTGGAGAAGGAGATATTCTTGAATAACTTTTTTTCTGAAGGTCGTAGAGACTTGGAAAGTGGTTTCTATTGAACTAATGTGGGTCCTGCGGATCGATTGGTGCCATCCCCGAGCTCCTCCGACCTTCGGAAGGGGTCGAAGTAGCAAATGGCCGAAAAGCCGAGGAGATATTCTTGAATAACTTTTTTTGTGAAGGTCGTAGAGAGTGGGAGAGGGCATTTGTTTCTGGCAAGTGGGGTTAGGGTTAGGGTTAGGGTTAGGGTTAGGGTTAGGATTAGGGATGAAAGCACATTGGAGAAGGAGATATTCTTGGGTTAGGGTTAGGGTTAGGGTTAGGGTTAGGGTTAGGGTTAGGGTTAGGGTTAGGATTAGGGATGAAAGCACATTGGAGAAGGAGATATTCTTGAATAACTTTTTTTCTGAAGGTCGTAGAGACTTGGAAAGTGGTTTCTATTGAACTAATGTGGGTCCTGCGGATCGATTGGTGCCATCCCCGAGCTCCTCCGACCTTCGGAAGGGGTCGAAGTAGCAAATGGCCGAAAAGCCGAGGAGATATTCTTGAATAACTTTTTTTGTGAAGGTCGTAGAGAGTGGGAGAGGGCATTTGTTTCTGGCAAGTGGGGTATTGCGCATCGATTGGTACCATTTTCGAGCTTCTACGACCTTCGGAAGGGGTCGAACGCCCAAATCCCCAAAAGTGGGAGGGGCTAGTTCGGAATTTCTGATTTCTGGTGGAATTTGTGTCGATCTTACCTGCATTCTTACCTTTCAGGTTGAACGAAGAGGGGCCTGATGTGTGTCCAGACCACTGCCTCCTTGGCCCCCCATGATTGGGCCCCCAGAAGAGATGATTGGGCCCCCAGAAGAGCTCCTGTGCCCCATACACCGCACGGCCCAAGGAGATGCTTCACTGTCATTCTTCCAAGCGACTGATTTTGGATTTCTCCATGATTTGTCTAATGAGCTGTTTGATCTGTGGGGAACTTGTCTTGTGTGTGAGTTCACCTTGGTCATGGTTTTTCCTGAATTTAGGGTTTTGAATTTGATGTGATAAAATGACATTTCTGAGGAGAATTCTCTGTTGGGATGGTGAATATCCTGTAATTTTGAGTTTTGGTGTCTTCTATGCCGAGATATTTGAGTGAAACGGGATTGTAATTAGGCAGCCTCATTAGCATAGCCTGCTGAGGAGATATTCTGGAATAACTTTTGCTGTGAAGGTCGTAGAGACTTGGAAAGGGCGTCTGTCTCTACTAAATGGGGTACTGCGGATCGATTGGTACCATCGCCGAGCTTCTAGGACCTTGGGAAGGGGTCGAACGAGCGAATCTGAAAAGTGGGCGGGGTTAGGTTTAGGCAAGGGGTGGTGTGGTTAGGGTAAGGGTCTAAGGAACCTGACTAGGCATAGAATCGAAGTCCAGAACCTCTGAATAAGAAAGTCGCTAAAACAGCTAGGGTTAAGGTAAGGATTAGGGATGAAAGCACATTGGAGAAGGAGATATTCTTGAATAACTTTTTTTCTGAAGGTCGTAGAGACTTGGAAAGTGGTTTCTATTGAACTAATGTGGGTCCTGCGGATCGATTGGTGCCATCCCCGAGCTCCTCCGACCTTCGGAAGGGGTCGAAGTAGCAAATGGCCGAAAAGCCGAGGAGATATTCTTGAATAACTTTTTTTGTGAAGGTCGTAGAGAGTGGGAGAGGGCATTTGTTTCTGGCAAGTGGGGTTAGGGTTAGGGTTAGGGTTAGGGTTAGGGTTAGGATTAGGGATGAAAGCACATTGGAGAAGGAGATATTCTTGAATAACTTTTTTTCTGAAGGTCGTAGAGACTTGGAAAGTGGTTTCTATTGAACTAATGTGGGTCCTGCGGATCGATTGGTGCCATCCCCGAGCTCCTCCGACCTTCGGAAGGGGTCGAAGTAGCAAATGGCCGAAAACCCGAGGAGATATTCTTGAATAACTTTTTTTGTGAAGGTCGTAGAGAGTGGGAGAGGGCATTTGTTTCCGGCAAGTGGGGTATTGCGCATCGATTGGTACCATTTTCGAGCTTCTACGACCTTCGGAAGGGGTCGAACGCCCAAATCCCCAAAAGTGGGCGGGGCTAGTTGGGAATTTCTGATTTCTGGTGGAATTTGTGTCGATCTTACCTGCATTCTTACCTTTCAGGTTGAATGAAGAGGGGCCTGATGTGTGTCCAGACCACTGCCTCCTTGGCCCCCCATGATTGGGCCCCCAGAAGAGCTCCTGTGCCCCATACACCGCACGGCCCAAGGAGATGCTTCACTGTCATTCTTCCAAGCGACTGATTTTGGATTTCTCCAAGATTTGTCTAATGAGCTGTTTGATCTGTGGGGCACTTGTCTTGTGTGTGAGTTCACCTTGGTCATGGTTTTTCCTGAATTTAGGGTTTTGAATTTGATGTGATCAAATGACATTAGGGTTAGGGTTAGGGTTAGGGTTAGGGTTAGGATTAGGGATGAAAGCACATTGGAGAAGGAGATATTCTTGAATAACTTTTTTTCTGAAGGTCGTAGAGACTTGGAAAGTGGTTTCTATTGAACTAATGTGGGTCCTGCGGATCGATTGGTGCCATCCCCGAGCTCCTCCGACCTTCGGAAGGGGTCGAAGTAGCAAATGGCCGAAAACCCGAGGAGATATTCTTGAATAACTTTTTTTGTGAAGGTCGTAGAGAGTGGGAGAGGGCATTTGTTTCTGGCAAGTGGGGTATTGCGCATCGATTGGTACCATTTTCGAGCTTCTACGACCTTCGGAAGGGGTCGAACGCCCAAATCCCCAAAAGTGGGAGGGGCTAGTTCGGAATTTCTGATTTCTGGTGGAATTTGTGTCGATCTTACCTGCATTCTTACCTTTCAGGTTGAACGAAGAGGGGCCTGATGTGTGTCCAGACCACTGCCTCCTTGGCCCCCCATGATTGGGCCCCCAGAAGAGATGATTGGGCCCCCAGAAGAGCTCCTGTGCCCCATACACCGCACGGCCCAAGGAGATGCTTCACTGTCATTCTTCCAAGCGACTGATTTTGGATTTCTCCATGATTTGTCTAATGAGCTGTTTGATCTGTGGGGAACTTGTCTTGTGTGTGAGTTCACCTTGGTCATGGTTTTTCCTGAATTTAGGGTTTTGAATTTGATGTGATAAAATGACATTTCTGAGGAGAATTCTCTGTTGGGATGGTGAATATCCTGTAATTTTGAGTTTTGGTGTCTTCTATGCCGAGATATTTGAGTGAAACGGGATTGTAATTAGGCAGCCTCATTAGCATAGCCTGCTGAGGAGATATTCTGGAATAACTTTTGCTGTGAAGGTCGTAGAGACTTGGAAAGGGCGTCTGTCTCTACTAAATGGGGTACTGCGGATCGATTGGTACCATCGCCGAGCTTCTAGGACCTTGGGAAGGGGTCGAACGAGCGAATCTGAAAAGTGGGCGGGGTTAGGTTTAGGCAAGGGGTGGTGTGGTTAGGGTAAGGGTCTAAGGAACCTGACTAGGCATAGAATCGAAGTCCAGAACCTCTGAATAAGAAAGTCGCTAAAACAGCTAGGGTTAAGGTAAGGATTAGGGATGAAAGCACATTGGAGAAGGAGATATTCTTGAATAACTTTTTTTCTGAAGGTCGTAGAGACTTGGAAAGTGGTTTCTATTGAACTAATGTGGGTCCTGCGGATCGATTGGTGCCATCCCCGAGCTCCTCCGACCTTCGGAAGGGGTCGAAGTAGCAAATGGCCGAAAAGCCGAGGAGATATTCTTGAATAACTTTTTTTGTGAAGGTCGTAGAGAGTGGGAGAGGGCATTTGTTTCTGGCAAGTGGGGTTAGGGTTAGGGTTAGGGTTAGGGTTAGGGTTAGGATTAGGGATGAAAGCACATTGGAGAAGGAGATATTCTTGGGTTAGGGTTAGGGTTAGGGTTAGGGTTAGGGTTAGGGTTAGGGTTAGGGTTAGGGTTAGGGTTAGGGTTAGGATTAGGGATGAAAGCACATTGGAGAAGGAGATATTCTTGAATAACTTTTTTTCTGAAGGTCGTAGAGACTTGGAAAGTGGTTTCTATTGAACTAATGTGGGTCCTGCGGATCGATTGGTGCCATCCCCGAGCTCCTCCGACCTTCGGAAGGGGTCGAAGTAGCAAATGGCCGAAAAGCCGAGGAGATATTCTTGAATAACTTTTTTTGTGAAGGTCGTAGAGAGTGGGAGAGGGCATTTGTTTCTGGCAAGTGGGGTATTGCGCATCGATTGGTACCATTTTCGAGCTTCTACGACCTTCGGAAGGGGTCGAACGCCCAAATCCCCAAAAGTGGGAGGGGCTAGTTCGGAATTTCTGATTTCTGGTGGAATTTGTGTCGATCTTACCTGCATTCTTACCTTTCAGGTTGAACGAAGAGGGGCCTGATGTGTGTCCAGACCACTGCCTCCTTGGCCCCCCATGATTGGGCCCCCAGAAGAGATGATTGGGCCCCCAGAAGAGCTCCTGTGCCCCATACACCGCACGGCCCAAGGAGATGCTTCACTGTCATTCTTCCAAGCGACTGATTTTGGATTTCTCCATGATTTGTCTAATGAGCTGTTTGATCTGTGGGGAACTTGTCTTGTGTGTGAGTTCACCTTGGTCATGGTTTTTCCTGAATTTAGGGTTTTGAATTTGATGTGATAAAATGACATTTCTGAGGAGAATTCTCTGTTGGGATGGTGAATATCCTGTAATTTTGAGTTTTGGTGTCTTCTATGCCGAGATATTTGAGTGAAACGGGATTGTAATTAGGCAGCCTCATTAGCATAGCCTGCTGAGGAGATATTCTGGAATAACTTTTGCTGTGAAGGTCGTAGAGACTTGGAAAGGGCGTCTGTCTCTACTAAATGGGGTACTGCGGATCGATTGGTACCATCGCCGAGCTTCTAGGACCTTGGGAAGGGGTCGAACGAGCGAATCTGAAAAGTGGGCGGGGTTAGGTTTAGGCAAGGGGTGGTGTGGTTAGGGTAAGGGTCTAAGGAACCTGACTAGGCATAGAATCGAAGTCCAGAACCTCTGAATAAGAAAGTCGCTAAAACAGCTAGGGTTAAGGTAAGGATTAGGGATGAAAGCACATTGGAGAAGGAGATATTCTTGAATAACTTTTTTTCTGAAGGTCGTAGAGACTTGGAAAGTGGTTTCTATTGAACTAATGTGGGTCCTGCGGATCGATTGGTGCCATCCCCGAGCTCCTCCGACCTTCGGAAGGGGTCGAAGTAGCAAATGGCCGAAAAGCCGAGGAGATATTCTTGAATAACTTTTTTTGTGAAGGTCGTAGAGAGTGGGAGAGGGCATTTGTTTCTGGCAAGTGGGGTTAGGGTTAGGGTTAGGGTTAGGGTTAGGGTTAGGATTAGGGATGAAAGCACATTGGAGAAGGAGATATTCTTGAATAACTTTTTTTCTGAAGGTCGTAGAGACTTGGAAAGTGGTTTCTATTGAACTAATGTGGGTCCTGCGGATCGATTGGTGCCATCCCCGAGCTCCTCCGACCTTCGGAAGGGGTCGAAGTAGCAAATGGCCGAAAACCCGAGGAGATATTCTTGAATAACTTTTTTTGTGAAGGTCGTAGAGAGTGGGAGAGGGCATTTGTTTCCGGCAAGTGGGGTATTGCGCATCGATTGGTACCATTTTCGAGCTTCTACGACCTTCGGAAGGGGTCGAACGCCCAAATCCCCAAAAGTGGGCGGGGCTAGTTGGGAATTTCTGATTTCTGGTGGAATTTGTGTCGATCTTACCTGCATTCTTACCTTTCAGGTTGAATGAAGAGGGGCCTGATGTGTGTCCAGACCACTGCCTCCTTGGCCCCCCATGATTGGGCCCCCAGAAGAGCTCCTGTGCCCCATACACCGCACGGCCCAAGGAGATGCTTCACTGTCATTCTTCCAAGCGACTGATTTTGGATTTCTCCAAGATTTGTCTAATGAGCTGTTTGATCTGTGGGGCACTTGTCTTGTGTGTGAGTTCACCTTGGTCATGGTTTTTCCTGAATTTAGGGTTTTGAATTTGATGTGATCAAATGACATTAGGGTTAGGGTTAGGGTTAGGGTTAGGGTTAGGATTAGGGATGAAAGCACATTGGAGAAGGAGATATTCTTGAATAACTTTTTTTCTGAAGGTCGTAGAGACTTGGAAAGTGGTTTCTATTGAACTAATGTGGGTCCTGCGGATCGATTGGTGCCATCCCCGAGCTCCTCCGACCTTCGGAAGGGGTCGAAGTAGCAAATGGCCGAAAACCCGAGGAGATATTCTTGAATAACTTTTTTTGTGAAGGTCGTAGAGAGTGGGAGAGGGCATTTGTTTCTGGCAAGTGGGGTATTGCGCATCGATTGGTACCATTTTCGAGCTTCTACGACCTTCGGAAGGGGTCGAACGCCCAAATCCCCAAAAGTGGGAGGGGCTAGTTCGGAATTTCTGATTTCTGGTGGAATTTGTGTCGATCTTACCTGCATTCTTACCTTTCAGGTTGAACGAAGAGGGGCCTGATGTGTGTCCAGACCACTGCCTCCTTGGCCCCCCATGATTGGGCCCCCAGAAGAGATGATTGGGCCCCCAGAAGAGCTCCTGTGCCCCATACACCGCACGGCCCAAGGAGATGCTTCACTGTCATTCTTCCAAGCGACTGATTTTGGATTTCTCCATGATTTGTCTAATGAGCTGTTTGATCTGTGGGGAACTTGTCTTGTGTGTGAGTTCACCTTGGTCATGGTTTTTCCTGAATTTAGGGTTTTGAATTTGATGTGATAAAATGACATTTCTGAGGAGAATTCTCTGTTGGGATGGTGAATATCCTGTAATTTTGAGTTTTGGTGTCTTCTATGCCGAGATATTTGAGTGAAACGGGATTGTAATTAGGCAGCCTCATTAGCATAGCCTGCTGAGGAGATATTCTGGAATAACTTTTGCTGTGAAGGTCGTAGAGACTTGGAAAGGGCGTCTGTCTCTACTAAATGGGGTACTGCGGATCGATTGGTACCATCGCCGAGCTTCTAGGACCTTGGGAAGGGGTCGAACGAGCGAATCTGAAAAGTGGGCGGGGTTAGGTTTAGGCAAGGGGTGGTGTGGTTAGGGTAAGGGTCTAAGGAACCTGACTAGGCATAGAATCGAAGTCCAGAACCTCTGAATAAGAAAGTCGCTAAAACAGCTAGGGTTAAGGTAAGGATTAGGGATGAAAGCACATTGGAGAAGGAGATATTCTTGAATAACTTTTTTTCTGAAGGTCGTAGAGACTTGGAAAGTGGTTTCTATTGAACTAATGTGGGTCCTGCGGATCGATTGGTGCCATCCCCGAGCTCCTCCGACCTTCGGAAGGGGTCGAAGTAGCAAATGGCCGAAAAGCCGAGGAGATATTCTTGAATAACTTTTTTTGTGAAGGTCGTAGAGAGTGGGAGAGGGCATTTGTTTCTGGCAAGTGGGGTATTGCGCATCGATTGGTACCATTTTCGAGCTTCTACGACCTTCGGAAGGGGTCGAACGCCCAAATCCCCAAAAGTGGGAGGGGCTAGTTCGGAATTTCTGATTTCTGGTGGAATTTGTGTCGATCTTACCTGCATTCTTACCTTTCAGGTTGAACGAAGAGGGGCCTGATGTGTGTCCAGACCACTGCCTCCTTGGCCCCCCATGATTGGGCCCCCAGAAGAGATGATTGGGCCCCCAGAAGAGCTCCTGTGCCCCATACACCGCACGGCCCAAGGAGATGCTTCACTGTCATTCTTCCAAGCGACTGATTTTGGATTTCTCCATGATTTGTCTAATGAGCTGTTTGATCTGTGGGGAACTTGTCTTGTGTGTGAGTTCACCTTGGTCATGGTTTTTCCTGAATTTAGGGTTTTGAATTTGATGTGATAAAATGACATTTCTGAGGAGAATTCTCTGTTGGGATGGTGAATATCCTGTAATTTTGAGTTTTGGTGTCTTCTATGCCGAGATATTTGAGTGAAACGGGATTGTAATTAGGCAGCCTCATTAGCATAGCCTGCTGAGGAGATATTCTGGAATAACTTTTGCTGTGAAGGTCGTAGAGACTTGGAAAGGGCGTCTGTCTCTACTAAATGGGGTACTGCGGATCGATTGGTACCATCGCCGAGCTTCTAGGACCTTGGGAAGGGGTCGAACGAGCGAATCTGAAAAGTGGGCGGGGTTAGGTTTAGGCAAGGGGTGGTGTGGTTAGGGTAAGGGTCTAAGGAACCTGACTAGGCATAGAATCGAAGTCCAGAACCTCTGAATAAGAAAGTCGCTAAAACAGCTAGGGTTAAGGTAAGGATTAGGGATGAAAGCACATTGGAGAAGGAGATATTCTTGAATAACTTTTTTTCTGAAGGTCGTAGAGACTTGGAAAGTGGTTTCTATTGAACTAATGTGGGTCCTGCGGATCGATTGGTGCCATCCCCGAGCTCCTCCGACCTTCGGAAGGGGTCGAAGTAGCAAATGGCCGAAAAGCCGAGGAGATATTCTTGAATAACTTTTTTTGTGAAGGTCGTAGAGAGTGGGAGAGGGCATTTGTTTCTGGCAAGTGGGGTATTGCGCATCGATTGGTACCATTTTCGAGCTTCTACGACCTTCGGAAGGGGTCGAACGCCCAAATCCCCAAAAGTGGGAGGGGCTAGTTCGGAATTTCTGATTTCTGGTGGAATTTGTGTCGATCTTACCTGCATTCTTACCTTTCAGGTTGAACGAAGAGGGGCCTGATGTGTGTCCAGACCACTGCCTCCTTGGCCCCCCATGATTGGGCCCCCAGAAGAGATGATTGGGCCCCCAGAAGAGCTCCTGTGCCCCATACACCGCACGGCCCAAGGAGATGCTTCACTGTCATTCTTCCAAGCGACTGATTTTGGATTTCTCCATGATTTGTCTAATGAGCTGTTTGATCTGTGGGGAACTTGTCTTGTGTGTGAGTTCACCTTGGTCATGGTTTTTCCTGAATTTAGGGTTTTGAATTTGATGTGATAAAATGACATTTCTGAGGAGAATTCTCTGTTGGGATGGTGAATATCCTGTAATTTTGAGTTTTGGTGTCTTCTATGCCGAGATATTTGAGTGAAACGGGATTGTAATTAGGCAGCCTCATTAGCATAGCCTGCTGAGGAGATATTCTGGAATAACTTTTGCTGTGAAGGTCGTAGAGACTTGGAAAGGGCGTCTGTCTCTACTAAATGGGGTACTGCGGATCGATTGGTACCATCGCCGAGCTTCTAGGACCTTGGGAAGGGGTCGAACGAGCGAATCTGAAAAGTGGGCGGGGTTAGGTTTAGGCAAGGGGTGGTGTGGTTAGGGTAAGGGTCTAAGGAACCTGACTAGGCATAGAATCGAAGTCCAGAACCTCTGAATAAGAAAGTCGCTAAAACAGCTAGGGTTAAGGTAAGGATTAGGGATGAAAGCACATTGGAGAAGGAGATATTCTTGAATAACTTTTTTTCTGAAGGTCGTAGAGACTTGGAAAGTGGTTTCTATTGAACTAATGTGGGTCCTGCGGATCGATTGGTGCCATCCCCGAGCTCCTCCGACCTTCGGAAGGGGTCGAAGTAGCAAATGGCCGAAAAGCCGAGGAGATATTCTTGAATAACTTTTTTTGTGAAGGTCGTAGAGAGTGGGAGAGGGCATTTGTTTCTGGCAAGTGGGGTTAGGGTTAGGGTTAGGGTTAGGGTTAGGGTTAGGATTAGGGATGAAAGCACATTGGAGAAGGAGATATTCTTGAATAACTTTTTTTCTGAAGGTCGTAGAGACTTGGAAAGTGGTTTCTATTGAACTAATGTGGGTCCTGCGGATCGATTGGTGCCATCCCCGAGCTCCTCCGACCTTCGGAAGGGGTCGAAGTAGCAAATGGCCGAAAACCCGAGGAGATATTCTTGAATAACTTTTTTTGTGAAGGTCGTAGAGAGTGGGAGAGGGCATTTGTTTCCGGCAAGTGGGGTATTGCGCATCGATTGGTACCATTTTCGAGCTTCTACGACCTTCGGAAGGGGTCGAACGCCCAAATCCCCAAAAGTGGGCGGGGCTAGTTGGGAATTTCTGATTTCTGGTGGAATTTGTGTCGATCTTACCTGCATTCTTACCTTTCAGGTTGAATGAAGAGGGGCCTGATGTGTGTCCAGACCACTGCCTCCTTGGCCCCCCATGATTGGGCCCCCAGAAGAGCTCCTGTGCCCCATACACCGCACGGCCCAAGGAGATGCTTCACTGTCATTCTTCCAAGCGACTGATTTTGGATTTCTCCAAGATTTGTCTAATGAGCTGTTTGATCTGTGGGGCACTTGTCTTGTGTGTGAGTTCACCTTGGTCATGGTTTTTCCTGAATTTAGGGTTTTGAATTTGATGTGATCAAATGACATTAGGGTTAGGGTTAGGGTTAGGGTTAGGGTTAGGATTAGGGATGAAAGGGTTAGGGTTAGGGTTAGGGTTAGGGTTAGGGTTAGGGTTAGGGTTAGGGTTAGGGTTAGGGTTAGGGTTAGGGTTAGGGTTAGGGTTAGGGTTAGGGTTAGGGTTAGGGTTAGGGTTAGGGTTAGGGTTAGGGTTAGGGTTAGGGTTAGGGTTAGGGTTAGGGTTAGGGTTAGGGTTAGGGTTAGGGTTAGGGTTAGGGTTAGGGTTAGGGTTAGGGTTAGGGTTAGGGTTAGGGTTAGGGTTAGGGTTAGGGTTAGGGTTAGGGTTAGGGTTAGGGTTAGGGTTAGGGTTAGGGTTAGGGTTAGGGTTAGGGTTAGGGTTAGGGTTAGGGTTAGGGTTAGGGTTAGGGTTAGGGTTAGGGTTAGGGTTAGGGTTAGGGTTAGGGTTAGGGTTAGGGTTAGGGTTAGGGTTAGGGTTAGGGTTAGGGTTAGGGTTAGGGTTAGGGTTAGGGTTAGGGTTAGGGTTAGGGTTAGGGTTAGGGTTAGGGTTAGGGTTAGGGTTAGGGTTAGGGTTAGGGTTAGGGTTAGGGTTAGGGTTAGGGTTAGGGTTAGGGTTAGGGTTAGGGTTAGGGTTAGGGTTAGGGTTAGGGTTAGGGTTAGGGTTAGGGTTAGGGTTAGGGTTAGGGTTAGGGTTAGGGTTAGGGTTAGGGTTAGGGTTAGGGTTAGGGTTAGGGTTAGGGTTAGGGTTAGGGTTAGGGTTAGGGTTAGGGTTAGGGTTAGGGTTAGGGTTAGGGTTAGGGTTAGGGTTAGGGTTAGGGTTAGGGTTAGGGTTAGGGTTAGGGTTAGGGTTAGGGTTAGGGTTAGGGTTAGGGTTAGGGTTAGGGTTAGGGTTAGGGTTAGGGTTAGGGTTAGGGTTAGGGTTAGGGTTAGGGTTAGGGTTAGGGTTAGGGTTAGGGTTAGGGTTAGGGTTAGGGTTAGGGTTAGGGTTAGGGTTAGGGTTAGGGTTAGGGTTAGGGTTAGGGTTAGGGTTAGGGTTAGGGTTAGGGTTAGGGTTAGGGTTAGGGTTAGGGTTAGGGTTAGGGTTAGGGTTAGGGTTAGGGTTAGGGTTAGGGTTAGGGTTAGGGTTAGGGTTAGGGTTAGGGTTAGGGTTAGGGTTAGGGTTAGGGTTAGGGTTAGGGTTAGGGTTAGGGTTAGGGTTAGGGTTAGGGTTAGGGTTAGGGTTAGGGTTAGGGTTAGGGTTAGGGTTAGGGTTAGGGTTAGGGTTAGGGTTAGGGTTAGGGTTAGGGTTAGGGTTAGGGTTAGGGTTAGGGTTAGGGTTAGGGTTAGGGTTAGGGTTAGGGTTAGGGTTAGGGTTAGGGTTAGGGTTAGGGTTAGGGTTAGGGTTAGGGTTAGGGTTAGGGTTAGGGTTAGGGTTAGGGTTAGGGTTAGGGTTAGGGTTAGGGTTAGGGTTAGGGTTAGGGTTAGGGTTAGGGTTAGGGTTAGGGTTAGGGTTAGGGTTAGGGTTAGGGTTAGGGTTAGGGTTAGGGTTAGGGTTAGGGTTAGGGTTAGGGTTAGGGTTAGGGTTAGGGTTAGGGTTAGGGTTAGGGTTAGGGTTAGGGTTAGGGTTAGGGTTAGGGTTAGGGTTAGGGTTAGGGTTAGGGTTAGGGTTAGGGTTAGGGTTAGGGTTAGGGTTAGGGTTAGGGTTAGGGTTAGGGTTAGGGTTAGGGTTAGGGTTAGGGTTAGGGTTAGGGTTAGGGTTAGGGTTAGGGTTAGGGTTAGGGTTAGGGTTAGGGTTAGGGTTAGGGTTAGGGTTAGGGTTAGGGTTAGGGTTAGGGTTAGGGTTAGGGTTAGGGTTAGGGTTAGGGTTAGGGTTAGGGTTAGGGTTAGGGTTAGGGTTAGGGTTAGGGTTAGGGTTAGGGTTAGGGTTAGGGTTAGGGTTAGGGTTAGGGTTAGGGTTAGGGTTAGGGTTAGGGTTAGGGTTAGGGTTAGGGTTAGGGTTAGGGTTAGGGTTAGGGTTAGGGTTAGGGTTAGGGTTAGGGTTAGGGTTAGGGTTAGGGTTAGGGTTAGGGTTAGGGTTAGGGTTAGGGTTAGGGTTAGGGTTAGGGTTAGGGTTAGGGTTAGGGTTAGGGTTAGGGTTAGGGTTAGGGTTAGGGTTAGGGTTAGGGTTAGGGTTAGGGTTAGGGTTAGGGTTAGGGTTAGGGTTAGGGTTAGGGTTAGGGTTAGGGTTAGGGTTAGGGTTAGGGTTAGGGTTAGGGTTAGGGTTAGGGTTAGGGTTAGGGTTAGGGTTAGGGTTAGGGTTAGGGTTAGGGTTAGGGTTAGGGTTAGGGTTAGGGTTAGGGTTAGGGTTAGGGTTAGGGTTAGGGTTAGGGTTAGGGTTAGGGTTAGGGTTAGGGTTAGGGTTAGGGTTAGGGTTAGGGTTAGGGTTAGGGTTAGGGTTAGGGTTAGGGTTAGGGTTAGGGTTAGGGTTAGGGTTAGGGTTAGGGTTAGGGTTAGGGTTAGGGTTAGGGTTAGGGTTAGGGTTAGGGTTAGGGTTAGGGTTAGGGTTAGGGTTAGGGTTAGGGTTAGGGTTAGGGTTAGGGTTAGGGTTAGGGTTAGGGTTAGGGTTAGGGTTAGGGTTAGGGTTAGGGTTAGGGTTAGGGTTAGGGTTAGGGTTAGGGTTAGGGTTAGGGTTAGGGTTAGGGTTAGGGTTAGGGTTAGGGTTAGGGTTAGGGTTAGGGTTAGGGTTAGGGTTAGGGTTAGGGTTAGGGTTAGGGTTAGGGTTAGGGTTAGGGTTAGGGTTAGGGTTAGGGTTAGGGTTAGGGTTAGGGTTAGGGTTAGGGTTAGG